>NW_025937752.1:0-159784 GCF_000764305.2 Hyalella azteca | reverse complement strand
ACCACGTCGTACACAATCAATATACCACGTCGTACACAATCAATATACCACGTCGTACACAATCAATATACCACGTCGTACACAATCAATATACCACGTCGTGCACAATCAATATACCACGTCGTACACAATCAATATACCACGTCGTACACAATCAATATACCACGTCGTACACGCGCACAGCCGAGATCGTCTTGATAGTATAGGGTGTTCGTTAGTGGCGACGTATAAAAATCATCGATAGCGATGTGTTATTTTGGTGTTAGTTTAGTTGAGGCGGTTTTGTTGATTGCGAAGAAGTATTCTTGTGTATGGTGATTTATTTTGGTGTTAGTTTAGTTGGAGCGTTGTATATGGTTTTGTTGATTGCGGTGCTGAATTCTTGTGTATGGTATATTGAGCTGTGTTCATGATCTTTTATGAAAAGCATTTTCTAAATTGTTGGCTGTTTCAGTAATTTTTTAATGCAGGACATATCTTATAGAGATTGTTTCATGCGCACACACTAAAGAGAAAAAACTTCGATTTTATGGCAATCGAAGAGCAAACCACGAATATCAGTTCGTGATAATAATATGCTATATCCAATTATGGATTTAATTCGGTTCGAACTGCTCTATAGATTTTGATTGCCACTATGGCAACCTCATAACACACAGTTTTATGCCTGCAGTTAAGGAAAAAAAATTCAGTAACGACATTCGAGTGTTAACATTATGAGGGAACAAATTCTTGCATTATAATGCGGTGCAGCGTGTTAATATCTTGAAATTGTTTATACTGATTTTGTGGCTTAATTAATACTGAGTAAAATTATTTCGGAAGTTCCTCGCTACGGCAGTTGTGGTCAAAATATGTCCGATTATTTTGATGCTGAAAATAAAATGATGAAAAATTGAAATTTTTCATCAAAACATTATCCATGTAGTGTTATTCTATTCGCATTGTTTATGCATGTCCTTTGTCTTTTCTCATTATATTACTCATACTTAAGCTGCCACCTGCACAAATTTACTCCAGGAATTTGTAGAATATTACCGAACACTTTGAAATTGTTGATTAGAAATTTGTTCGTCTTCCAAGAGTTAAAAATTTCACCTTGTGTGATCCTGATATTTTAAGGATAAAGTTTTTGACCTCCGGAATTTATTTTAGAGATCGTTTTGGCTTCAAATCTGCAACATAGTAAACTTAGTAAACGAAATCTTATTACTTTAATTAATTTAAAATCGCAAAACATCAATATTATTCAATTACTTAATTACCACAATAATTAATTTAAATATTTAAAAACCGCAAAACTTTCTCTAACTTAATTTATAACCACAAAATACGAACCTGAGATTGATAAAAGCTTTGCTTAGCCCGAGCTGAAGATTATCAATCTAATAGGACTTATTGAGAGAAAAGGTGAAACATAATGAATACAGTTTGCACGTTAAACCTACAAATGGAATAATATTTTTCTAGTACGAGTCTGCGGTTTTTCCGCAGCCTTTATAATGTCCAGATCAGAATTTCCTTCACTCAATACTAAATTTTTTTATGATTCAAACATCGAAACACAATGAATAGGTTTGCCGCCTAAGGTTTATGCAAATTCAAAGCTAATATGAGTAGATATTGAATAATAATATATGAAGATTTAAAACCACCAATAGAAAATGTTCTTTCATTACTTGTTCCTCAGCAGTTTAGAGTGCCTAGTTATTTTTTCATATAAAAGCACTGAAGAATCCTACAGGTATATCTTGAAGCTTGTCTTTAATACCCTAGCGAATTAAAGATTAATTTATTAATTCGCATAACTTAACTACGCTTAACTGCCACAACCGAGCAATATATTGTTTACAAGTCCATCAACTTGAGGATTTTGGAATCGTTACATACTTTCAAGTGGAATTCTTGTATTTACCATGCGTATAGTTTTATAGTCATGAAATTGTAAATCAACAGGTTTATATGTAAAAACTTTTTTTTTACACTCGGTTATTTTCGGTCAGGCATATCTCTATTTTTGAAATTAAATTTGTTGTAAAATGTTACAACTTTAACAACAGAATTCCAAGAACATACTCCATATTTCTTTAAAATGTTCCGGCATCTGGCTCTATATCGTATGTTCAAGAAATCGATCATACAAATGTGATCAGAAAGTTTGAATGAATATGAACGATTGTTATTAAAATCTAATCTATGAGCCGAATTAAGGCGAAACAAAAAAATCCTGTAGCTACTTCGTAAAAAAAACTCAAACGTGTGTCACCCACGGTTTCCTTTTAAAATTACGCAAGGCTCTAAATTCTAGCAAACAAAGTAACAGAGATGAAGCTAAAAATTTTTTTGAACCGTTTGTCACTTTATTCGATATATTTGGGAATCCTTGCTTGTGTTTTAACGAAACTTTTCAACCAATGCCTTTTTCTTATTTACCCAAAAATTATTAGTGATAACTTTCTTTTGTTAGTTAGCATTTCATCTCTAAATTTGGGTTAAATCTCTGTGGTATAAATTTTTTAGTTGAGAGTATCCATGATAACTATAAGATGGAACTTTTGAATTGTTGATTTTCGGAATTATGTTATGTTTGTCAAGAAATGTCAGCCAAAGATTAGTGAAAGTGAATCATTTCCATTGACTAAATTGTGCCACCTGACTAAATAATTTGTAATTTCGCTCATGTACTCACCACGTAATTTTATCCACAATTTATTCTGTACAAAACAAACATCTTTAAAGCAGTATTTCATTTGTTTAGTAGAACTGTATTCACAAATTGTTGTTTCAACATATCATATTAGGCTGCGTTGAAGTTCGCTTCGAAATTTAATTTACCCCCTATGTTATAAGTCAATAATTTGTGAGTGTAAATACACGAATTAAAAATTTCATGACACTAATATCAGATCATTGGTAAGAAAATAAAGTTTCACAAGTTATCTAAGTTAATTTTATGCATCTATTTGACATTAAGTCATAAAATCTCTTCACTCTGTTCTAATATCGACTAATTCCAGCGAATTTAATGTTTAAAATTGTTAATTGTTTCTGGACTTTAATTATAAACGAGAGAGATTAACTGTGGCGCGACTTGAGTTGTTAAATGCAATTGGATGAAAATTTCTTGAATTAAAACGAATAAATGACTGCTTGAAATTTCGGTGAGCACATCAGCGAAGTACGACTAATTTCAGGAATGCGTGTAACATCTGCTGAGCTGCGTGGCAGCTGAGGGCATCGACGGGAATCGTGGAATGCAGAACAGCTGGGCTTCTAGCGCGAGGGTTGGAATGGGAATCAGGAATGTCAGGAATGTGAACAGCTGCCGGGAACGGGAGCACGTGGCGCGACAGCAGCTGGCAGCGACTGCACGCGCCTGGTGCTGTCAACATATTTATTCCCGAGTGTTGATTGTTGAGAAAGTCAATGTTGATTGTGGATTGTTGTGCTATATTGTGTAGGTTGGGAGCTGTAGTATGATTACGGTAAATTGATTATATTGGAATCGAATTGTTTAGTTTATAGTCTATATATTGATGTTGCAGTACTGAATAAAAAAATTAGCCATGCAGAATGATATAAAAAGTCTAATATAATATATATTTATTTATAAGGCATATTATATACTGTATAAATAAAAAGTAAGCAAAAAATAACTGTGATCAGCAGGTCAAGTAGAAGATTTCCTCCATGCTAGCCCGATGAGTGACAAGAACTTCATTTGATTAATAGCTGATTTTTTAACTATGTACGGGAACACGAAATAAATTCGTTTTTAAGGTAGCTAATGATACAAAATTGGCCTTTAGATATTTTGGGCAAGAGAAAATACAGTTTCTTAAATTCGTTAACATTAAAAAAAATCGTTAGGTATAGGAGGCCTCTCTCGGCTTTTTTGATATCCTGTATTATCACTTACAATTGATTAGCTTCAATGGATATTAGCTTTTAAATATTATGTAAGACACAAGTATAGAAAATGTTTTTTATGTCTAAATTTATTCATTAAATATACTCTGTTACCCGTGCCAAATTAAATTTCTATAGCCGCGCTATGTAAGACACAAGTATAGAAAATGTTTTTTATGTCTAAATTTATTCATTAAATATACTCTGTAACCCGTGTCAAATTAAATTTCTATAGCCGCGCTAGCTGCTGCATTCTAGATGATAATTCAATTCACGAAAGTTCAATGGAGTTCAGGAATTAATTTCGTATACGAAAATGAGTGCGTATTTTGTTCATGAATACGTACAATTGAGGTTAATTGTATTGTTAAAATTTTCCATTGGATAGAATATTTGTATTATTTTTCAGAAATAATTTTTCCTAGCCTACTGCAGGAGTCTTCTTCTGTTGCTGACGCCACAACTCTCCGACTAGCTCAATACTTCTTTAACAACTAAAAGTATCCATATGATCAGTACTTTTATTTATTCAAACTAAAATAGATAGTTGCAACAATAATTGGTGAACATAAGGACTAATTACTTACGTATATATGAGTGACGAATATCATGATTCCGATCTCCTTCCGATAGACCAATTTAATAATTACGAATAGAGGTTAAGCAGTATGGCTCTGTCCTTATGAATGTTTAAGTATAATTAAATTATAACTTTTATTAATTCTATTTTAGCAAGCGTTAGACTTGTAGCGCAATGAAGGGGAAAATAGTATGGTCACTCATAGAAATGTTCATTTTCTTCGATCATGCAATCATATTTAGAAAATTGTGCTCCCGTTCAGGGTAAACTTGCAATTCTGTTCCCTGTTGAATATACCCATGCTAATCACACTAGCATGATTGGAAATTGATAAAATATTCCAGCAAGAAGAAAAACTAGTATAGTCACTGATAGAAATCTTTATTTTCTTCGGTCATGCAATCATATTTAGAAAATTTTTCTCACGTTCAGGGTAAACTTTCAAATCTGTTCCCTGTTGAATATACCCATGCTAATCACACTAGCATGATTGGAAATTTATAAAATATTCCAGCAAGAAGAAAAACTAGTATAGTCACTGATAGAAATTTTTATTTTCTTCGGTCATGCAATCATATTTAGAAAATTGTGCTCCCGTTCAGGGTAAACTTGCGATTCTGTTCCCTGTTGAATATACCCATGCTAATCACACTAGCATGATTGGAAATTGATGATATATTCCAGCTCAGGAATGATAAAGCGCAATTTTTTCGAAATAATTGGGGAAACTCTCATTCCGATGTGCAAACATCGGCAAAGGACAATTAATTTCCAATTTAGTTCACAATTCTCATTGTGTTCAGAAATCGCAATTCCAGCAAAATTCCTTCACAGAAGTAATATCAAATTGAACATTTGAGTAGCATTCAAACAGAAGATTTAGAATTACAAGAAGAATTGGATATCTATGAACTTGGCTTTACCGACTCGGACGCTTTGCGGAAACTAAAGTCAATTTTACCGCAAAATCTAAACCGTAGCAACCACGTACAATAATTAAAGTTTGAAAGTGTGTTATTAAATCGGTGTACATAAAATTTTCTCCATGTCTGTAACTCAGAGGTTCATCGAAGCATCGTACGGTGAGATTATCTTTGGCTGTGATGGAATAAGCCGCACAGTTGTAAAATTAATATGGATACTTACGCAGTCATATATACAGATTTAGTATATTTTTCAAATCCATTTCTAAAAATGTAGGAGAACATAAAGTCAAGAAACCTGCATATCTTCAGCATGTGCATTCTTTCAGCGGCCAGAAACAAATTGAGCTCATGCCCTTTCGTCGGTAGATGCATATATTATGAATTCGTCGAAATTATTCCTGGATTAGTACATTCCGCGAAAAAAAAAATAAATTCTAAGGGCATTCATGTTTGACATGCCATAGTTTTCAATTAATTTCATTCAATTTTCGTAGAGCTCGAATGTTTCTTGACTTGTAGCATCACAATATTTATCCGCATACGAACATTCGTTGTTGCGACCAAGACCTACCGGCAGGCGGTCAAGGCTGTGCCGATCCTCTGTATGGTAATAATATTACAGCAAACAATCAACAGCAATGTTACTGAATTAGCCTTGAATGCATGAGCACTTTGCATGAATGAAATAACTTTCAAATGCAATTGAACTTTGTTACACGTTTGAATGTTTTCAGAACATTTCGCGCAAGTAGACATATTTTTCTCAAGTTATTAATTATGTCATTGGAGCATTGTAATTAAAGATCAACTGCGTACTGCGCAACTAGTTTGCTGTTATTCCTACAGCATTTGATGAAGGCAATACATTATAAGCATGACAAATAATTTTTCGAATTCCAACGTCAATAGGAAAAAATCCATTCAATCATAATATTAATATTTTTGGACTGTCCTTGACTGGAAAATTCATGTTACATTCAATATTTCCATCAAAAAAGAAAATTATCGGAAAAAATTTCCCTTAGGACAAAATGTCCATCCGATTTTTTTTTATTCAAATAACGAAGCTGAACGAATCAATGCCAAATTTCACGGTTGTATTCATTAATTTTTTAAATTAAGAAACTGATAATTATAACCACATTGTAACTTGATGAAAGTCGAGCAATGCTTCATTAGGTAACACAAGTGCACAAAGTTTATTACTATAAATATTGTGATCATTACACATTTTTTTCTTCAAATTTTATGCTTCCATTGGATTCAGGATCTTTCACTTTCATTAGCAAGAAGATGTTTGGCCTTACCGAAAAATCTTGAAAATCATTTCACGAGAGGCTGCTTGTCTCTCGTCGAAGTCTTAAGCTATAAACCATTGCCAGAGATGCTCTAAAATCAAATAAAATCTTAGATTACATTATTAGTTCATTGTGCTACATTAGAGAAGTCGGATTGCTCTCTTTTCCAGAATATTATTCTATCATTGATGTCATTACCCTTTACTGTATCGAAAGTAAAGCGGTTTTTCCCTTCGAATTGAGTTTCAAAAATTCTTGCGCAAATAGCGGCGAAACTCTTGTCATGACGGCTGCTGAGGATGCGGTGATTAGAATTTTTTCATCAGCTGCCTCGGAAGCATTATTTATTAAGAGTCGTCATCTCAAAGTTGTTCAATGAATCCAATGAAATTGGCAGAGATAATTGTTGCTTCAGAGATATATTCTGAAAAAAGACTAGATCAAACTATTGCATAAAAATTGCAAATGCTTGAAGGATGTTGATTTGTCACTTGACATAAGTATATAATTTTGAAACCACTGTCCAACCAATGATTTTAACACCACAATGTTGCACTCAAACGTAGAGTTCTCGAGAAATTTATTTTCATGTTCTCGCATAAACTTCGAAAGGGTTTTCGTTGTGATTGTCAAAAGCCTTAAACGGAAAAAGTATTTATTGAATACTGCTTCGTTTTTCACCGCCCATCAATCTTAGTATACATCCACAGAACAAAACGATAAAATTTTACGAAAAATCATCAGGAGATGAGTCAATAAATATTTTTACTGATATCGCTAGCTATCACAACCCTTTGTACCACGGGCAGCAACAAACATCAGGACCGACAATCTATTGCTTTAATGGAGTAATCGAGAACAATTTGGACAGAGAGATACGTTAAAGATTATGATTTAATGCACAATCAATCACATATTGAGTAGTACTTAACTCAAGACTTGAACGAATCAATCTGAAAATTTTTACCTAAGGGTAATATTTTCTTCTGAAAAATTTTTTTCCAATGGTAATATTTTCTACGCCTATAGATTTTTAATCAACGCTGAGTTGATTTGCACGCACACAATATACGTTCCTGAAACATCAGCCTGCTGTCGTTCCAAGGTCGCCTCAGGAGACGAAGAAAGTACGTTAGCATAAACTGCAGTGTCTTCGCAGCACAATTATTTCCACAACTCTGAATGAAGTACTCGTCTAACATGAGCTTTCGTGAAGGTATGGAGCCTACCTGAATGCTGAACTAAATGTCAGCTGAGTAGACAATTGAATTCTAGTTTCGGTTTAGAATGTGAAACAAAAGTCAATTCAAGCTTATCTTTCGTTGTCCTATCGGATAGATAGAAAAATCGGAAGAAATAACTTGAATTTATTTGACAGATTTGATTATTGTAGGGACATTACCTTGAATAAAAACTTGAATGATGTATCAAATTTTCAAGCGTCTCTTCGAATGAAAATTGATAAACGATAGGACACTCATCGCTACTCCATTAATTCATTGACTGAGATGATGACTCAAGATTTAATTGATGTGAGATTCGATTTTGTTTTATGTATAATTTTTGTTCCACGCATTCCAACATCCATAACTTCAACCAGGCATTATTGTGATCAAATAAAATTGCATAGATTTCATTCCAGATTTTCAGTAAACTAAAACAATGCGTCACGCTCTGCATAATATCGAAACTTTTATAATAAATATTAGTCCCCAAAATAGGAACGATTATCAGAATTCCTGTCGATTTTGTCGATACTGTACAAATTCTTTAATGAGAATTGATTAAAAAATAGTGCGTCATTATAGATTTTTAGCGCATTTTCTCATTTATGGAAAAAATGCTCTAATGTGCTCACCATGTCCGACCGTCCGTCTGTCTGTCCGTCCGTGACTTGACGTTTTCATCGACGAGAAAATGAGCTCTCCGTCACTCACTGCAGTGAGTACTGAGTTATATTTCTTATTAAATACAGAAACCACATTTTGTGACATGAGAAGTGTTAGCAAATCAGGTGCGATCCAACACAGAAATGATGGAATCAATATGCATTTGTATATTGATTAAATTGTTGAATTATTGCTATTAAATGGCTATAGATAAGGTAGTCCATGCTGCAGCAGTTTAAACTTCAACTTTTTAAACTTCTTTAGTCTTATAGATTTGTTGCATATGAGAAAGTAATTCTTGTCCATACATTTTCCCAATTTTAAATTTTAATTAAAGAAACCCGTTACGGGTTGTTATTTATAAGTCCTCGTATTTGTTGTAGAGCGTCCTACAAACTCTAAGCTTGCTGTGTTCAAATTGTCAATTTTCAAGTTGCTCAAGTTAGACCAACTAATGTCGAACTCAAAGAGCAGTATAACAAAATGTCAATGGAGAAATAATCACCCTGGCTAGATCTGCAATACAGAAAGATTCGAGTCATTTAGTTCTTATTTTAATTTCATATATAGGCTGACATAGTAAAATAGGCTGAAGGATTCAATTGGAGGGCTTTGTAATTTTTTTCTCCACGCCATGTGAAATGTATGGAAATGTTGATGCTCGAAATTATGTTATTATACGTGTTGAAATTATTGATTGATATTTACTTGGATATTTTTCAATGTTATTTCAGTTGTATGTTTTTAAAAATTGATCGCATTAGTTGGAAGGGCATTATCGGGCGCAAAATGAAATTATTTATGCACGTTTTCATTTAATTATAAAGTGTTGATTTGGCTGTGGCTGCGTTTAATTTGTTTCTCAGTCATGCAAGATATATTTTGAAATAACCTATGGTAACATGGACTACATCATAGATTTTTAGAGACTTGAAATTTTATTTATTGCCGTCAGTGACATGTCATGCAAGAAGCCCGACAAATATATTTATGAAGCTCAACTCTCATGATTACATGTAAACTGCATCTATAATAGTAAAAATTATATATAAAATAATTTCCATGAAAATAACATCTATAATTTTTATGGAAGTTTGAACTAGAATACGAGATGCATCTATAGGAGGAATGATTCCGGCGAATTCTCAATAAATAATATGATGCCAGGAAAAAATATGTGGCCAGAAAATGTGATATCTAAAAAATATGATGCCAAAAAATAATATGATGCTAAAATAATGTGATGCCAAAATAATGTGATGCCAAAAAATAATATGATGCCAGAAAATAATATGATGCTAAAATAATATGATGAAAAAAAAAATAATATGATGCCAGAAAATATTATGATGCCTTCCGTAGTACGACCTGTAAAGAACAACGTGGCGTATAAAATAAAAAGGTCCCATCCGATGAAGCAGAATTGCACCGTCATGATATATGACACAACAGGCCACAGCACAATAAATGATTAATTTGCGTTTGTTAGCTCGTCCTTAACTGTCAGCAATGATGAATTTTATGAAGTTCTGCAGTGCCATTGTCACTAATTTCAGGAGCCACACTCATCGCAACGAGCACGTGCCATTTAAATTAGTTTCCTTCTCATCCTACACACAGGCGTTAATTTATGATTTACACAGACCTTATGATGTGATTACACAGGCCTAATGATTTAATAAGGAAAATATGTTTATAGTAAAAACCCTCGGTTAACCTTCGTTCGCTTTCGGGCATGCCTGCGATTTATTTACCTTGCATTTTATGTTTAGCGGCATGTCACTTAAACTCGATCAAGCTTCATTACCAATTCTAACTTCACTTATTTAAATGTATCCATTAATTTCTCCACTCTCGACGAAAATTATTTGTATTAATAATTTTTTATGCGAATCTTACAAAAAATTAAGAGTTGTTATGTAAAAGAAGACTAAAGATACAGTTTGCAAAGAAACCAATGAAAACATAATTAGAAAAGTTGCGTTGAATTCTTCTGCACGAAAAAAACTTGAAATAACCCAGAAAAAGTGCATCCAATTTTAGGATTGATTTCTAAAATATCTTTCTCAATACAATGTATCTGATTTCTTAGTGTCGGGTAGTTATAGTTTGTGTTGATAGTATAGGCGAAATTTAAAGTTTACCACAGTGCCTTCAACGGTTCAAATTTGTATAATAATGACATAATTTGATAATTATATTATATTATTATATACAAATTACATCCATTATGGATATAACTTGAGATTTTGATGCACATGAATAGCTGAAAGGACATTTTAGAATCGGTTGAGAAACTGAAATTAAACACAATATAAACGAGACTGGAACAAAATTTCTAATACGATCGTCACTACCAATCTCCCTAGCATCGTCTGCTTATTTAACGCACGTTTCCTATAAAAGTTACTACACAGAAATTCCATACGTTGCTTACATATTTTTTCTTTCATTTTTCATAATTCTTCCAATCTTTCTGTATCATTGTTAATAAGTTGTCCATAAATTTTCAGATCGTTTTCCAGTAGATCGTCAATAATTTTCCCAGCATATTCCGTGCAATTCTTATTTTTCGTGAAACCCCAAGCAGTTTTGTATTTTTCCGAACACCCTATCAAAATTCGGGGACGGCCTATATATAGGCTTCGGCCGAATAGTAGCTACACTAGGCGCAAAAATTAGTTGAAATTGGTTTCCGGTTAGAATCTTCTCTCCGACATTATATTCGCCTAGGAGTATGACAAGGCTTGGCAGTGCCGAATCATACCAAGATGGCAGTCTGATCAGAAGCTTCTTTCAAACCCTGAGCCGCAGCGGACATAGAGCGGCCTATTTACGCGCTCACAGAGTCCTATAGGCGGTCCTAATGCAAAGTTGCACCCGCATCTAAATTTTGTAAGAGCTCTCTATGAACTATATTGATTTAAAATTTATCATTCCCTATAACATATGAAGTGTTAAAAAGCTAAAATTGAAAACAAACTTTATTGGATTTCTCGATACACAAAGTTCGGTGATGGACTTTAAGGACCTTGATGGACCTCAAATATTTTTACAACTATGCTCAGTCAAAGGCCAAAATCAGAGCCACAATGGGGCCTCTGAGAAATAACGATGTCCTTATTGGAGACAACCAGAACATGTGCGAACTGATAGGAGCGTAGTTTGAAAAAGTATTCAGCAACCCTTGATTCTCAAGACGAAATTAGAGTCCTTCAAGAGCTGCCATGGGGGCGGGTACTGGTGAACATTGGGTTTGAAACATCGGATCCAGAGAAGAGTATCTAAGAATTGTCGACTTATTCGGCTCCTGGGCCAGATGGGGTTCTTACAGTATTACTGAAAAAATGTGTCGGTGCTCTGAAGGTTCCTCTGACTTTTTACTCTGGAAAACATCATTGAAAAAATTAAACTTTACTTGTTACCTGAAATTAGGGCTAATAACACTAATGGACACAGGACGTGCGAGAGGTAAACCCCAAAAAACAGGTCAGCTACATTAACATCACATGTAATCAAGGTAGTTGAGAAGGTCGTGACAAGAAAGTTGGTACAGTAAATGGAGGAAGCTGACTTTTTCAAAAGAAGACAACACGGTTTTGGACGAAATCGCTCCTGTTTGTCGTAGTTGCTGGAGCCGCACTACCAAATCACTACCGCCGGCGTTGGACGTTGTGTATTTAGACTTCGTGAAAGTGTTTGACAAAGTTGACCATGGAATGCTCCTCAGAAAATGAAGACCACTGGGAGTCGGAGGTGAATTGTTGGCATGGATCCACAACTTCCTAACTGAAAGACCACAAGCTGTCGTTGTTGCAGGCTCGGGATCGAGCAAAGCTAGGTTGAAGAGTGGGGGAACGGTACTCGGCCCTTATCCTCTTCCTCGTCCACATCGCCGACATAGATTTTGCAGTGAACCACGCCCCTGCATCGTCATTCGTCGACAATGTCAGGATACTAATGACTATTACAGACAGGACAGACAGCAAAAGGTTGCAAAAGACCTCGCTGCTAAATATGATTGGGCCCAAGTGAACAATATGCAGTTCAGCGGGACCAAGTTTGAGGTTCTGAGATACAAAGGTAGCAGAAGTGCTGGTATGGAGCACCACCACCTGGCACCTGATGGCTCGAGAATCGGAGAGAAGCGACTCGTTCGCGATGTAGGAGTGTAAATGAATACTCAGGTCAAATTAGATTATCACATAGTGGCAAAAACCGCAGGAGGCAGGCGGCAGATGGGCTGAATCTAGCGGACGTTCAGAAAAAGAGAAGCGGGACCGATGATAGCACTCTTCAGAGCCATTGTGATACCTCTCCTTGAATACTGCTGCCGGCTCTGGACCCCGTTCACACTCAAAGCAGTGCGGCGACTGGAACGGGTCCAGTGAGCTTCGCTTCCAGGATTACAGGGATGGAGGAGTTGAGCTACTATATAGGGGAGGTTGGAGCGCCTGGGTCTGTACTCACTGCAGAGGAGACGGGTGAGGTATTTCATTCTGTACGCAAGAAAATAATAACCGGAATGGCATCAAACTTTGAAAGCGAGACCTTCAGTATTGAAGCATACCATAACGATCGAAGGGGGAAACAGTGCAGGTTTCAGCCATGACGTGATAGATCTGCGGTCATATATTTGTCCCCGCAGGAAGGATCTCTTTCCGTGGGAGGGCCGAGGCTGTTCACCGTCCTAACAAAGGATCTAAGAGAGAGTGAGTTCAACCTGTAAACCTTCACGAGATGACTGGACGTGTTCCTGGGCCCAATTCCAGATCGTCCGCCCCTGCATCACTAACAGCGGCGAGAAGCAAGCATTGTGCATCAGCTGGCCAAAATGAAGGCTGTTGCGCGACAGTCAAAGGCGGCCATCCATCGTGGCCTGCATGGGACCGCCACGTCCGAAACATATACTATGGATACCAAGGATATATCAGCAAATTTGATAGATTTTGACACGAGAAATGAAGATTTACCTCTTCAACCTAAGCAAATTCTGTTTTCAAGTGCAATGCTTCAAAATATTCCAATAACGAACGGCTGTCTGTCACTTGACAGGTTACTCCCTTAACATATCATCGACCCATAACAACAGATCAAAGGACATAGAAGTCAAATCAGGGATTGCGAGGCCAGGATCTCTAATCGCAGATCTCTTGACCAAGTTTTGTAGTCAAAGGCATCGACAAGCAAAGGAAATAAATTCCCAGATCTCAGTACATGGGAATTTATTTAAGGGAATAAATTCACAGTCAGGATATCTCCATCTGGCATATGATAAGTATTTGAATGAAAGGTGCGGTCCTACGATCAAAAAATAACATACAGGGAAAATAGTCCATATCAACATGCCTGCTTCATATCAAGCATATGGCCAAGGAAACATGAAATTGCGTAAAAAATTTCAACAGCACACACATACGCCCACATTGGCGTGAGATTTATCGTTTGTATTTAATATTCCTTCAACTTATTTCACTTTTTGGTCATGCAAGTAAATAAGGTATTATATTTTGCCTAATGCACATGAAAGATATTTTCATATGGACAGATGGTGCTAATGAAAGAAAATTTGACGCTACCACGCTTATTTGCGACTATGGTTCAATGTTTATACATAACATATTAATAAACAAATTAATAATACTTGTCTACAGATTTATCACAATGGTTAAAATTATGTGTACTATTTGAATATCAAAACCTAAATGAAGGGAAACAATGGATATTAATAATTATATATTGTCTTGTTCATAAGCTAACAAATACATAAATGCCCATCAAATAAAAAAGGTAATACTGAGTAAATTAAACTGCAGACTTAACTTTATGTGATAACAAGTGGTTAATTATGGCTGATTGTGTATTATACTATATAACCACTACAAATAATAACGAACTTTTCGAGAATATCTCTCTGAGTATTCCAGAATGAGAGTTTTTTCCTCCTGTGATCTGGTCAAGTGCTTGTAGACATCTACAACAAAATGCTGGCAGTTGCTCACGAATGCGTGGTATATTTTAGTCAATTCTCTTTCTGAGTATAAAAATGATACCAATTCCCGAATATCACACGTGCCGTTTTTCTCCTCCAATAGTACTTCTTCAGGTCGAGGCTGTTGCCGATACCTACGACGGACCGCTTTGACGTCTCTACTTCGCTGCAGAGTCAGTCCCTCGGCATTTTTTTCAATGGACCACCACCAACAGCCTTGAGTTTCGAACACTACAAACTGGTGATTGAACATTGCCGTAGGGATAATAGGGACTCCTTCAACTGCAGTCTGGAAGCGTTGGACTCGTAGCACTGTATCACTTGGGTCTGTCAACTGATGCATCATTTGCAGGAATTGCGAAACAGGAATCATGTACGCTCTCCCACAGGCCTCGGCTGCTTCCGTGACGAAGTAAATTCCGTCTTTCCAGGACTCTCCTCCGGAAATTCTGATGCTCCCGAATTTTGACATAAACATCTCGCTTACTTCGTTGATTGATGCCTGTGCTCGACCCAGCAGCAGCTGCAACCCCGAATCACTCAATACCTGCTCAATAATCCATGAATAGTTATTGATTCATGTTCTGGCAGAATTACTTCTGTTAGACGTTGCATAGAGATCAAGAAACTATTTGTTAAATAAAGTCTGTTAAGCTCAGTGTGATCATTCGGCGACTTTATACTACCAGACTTTTCCCGTACATGCCAGAGAAAGTTTTGACTATTTGAAGACTACCAAATAATATAGGTAGACTTTTTTACGTAAAGTCAAGTAATCAGAAGCAAACACTGAATTCAATATCTATGAATCCAACGAAAAGATTCTAAGAGGGTTAAACACAATGGCAGGATGTAACCAAAGAAGCAATAATCATCGGTGTCAAACAATCGAGACAGAAGACAGTTAGATTTGTTCTCGATGACCTACCGAAAACATTCTCTTATATTTGATTATAGTAAGACATCACCTTGTGATGGCATTCCTCTAGTATAAGCCTTCAGTGGTGATTCAGATGTAAGCTACCACTATCACTGATGGTTCATGGTACATCATTTCCAATGCTGGGTCTTTTAGATGTGCTCGTGATATTTATACTCAATTTTTGGCAGCATAATTACGTTTAATGAGCGCATATTTAATATTTAAGCAGCATCGGTGAGGGGAGGGACTGAACTCGCTTAATGTATCTTGCTCGATTGAGCAATTTTCTTTTTCTGCTCTTATGAGTGATTTTTTATTCATTGTCCTCATTAAAACTTTTTACTGCTTTACTTTGATCAAGTCAGATGTATTTTTAGTCGAAGTCGAATTAAATGACGTTAGGGCTGATGTCTATTGGTCCAATAATAATTTAAGACAGTATTTCTTTTAGACAGACAAATTAATTACGTGGACTTTTTAAATATGAGATCACAATGATGCACACAAATTCCTATTAAAAATCACAAAAAATCTCATTTTTCGCGATAAAAGCTTCATTTGGACAAGTTTAGACTCCATCTTTTCTTCAAATTCCATCTCATTCCAGAAGCGCTCGGTCAGTGTTTGAGTACTGCAATGATTTTTAGCACATCTTCTCATTTATGAAAAAAATCACTATTGTGCTCGCCATGTCCGTCTGTCCGTCCGTCTGTCTGTCCGTCTGTCTGTCTGTCAGTCTGTGACTTCACGTTTTCGTCGACGAGAAAATGCACTCTCTGTCACTCATTGCAGTGAGTACTGAGTTATATTTTTATTATTTCTGAGAGATTAAACGCTGAGGAATCTCTGCTCAAGACCACGAAAATTTTGGAGAACAGGTTACGGTGACAGAGCGGCATGGTCGATGTGAGTAACTTATGAAATTTTCAAATATTTTGCTCGCCCATAACCATCTAAGTTTCTTATTTACGTGCATGCTCGTGTGATAGATTGATTGATTCTAGTTCCTTTATTAAAAGACTCGATCTTATATATATATATCTATATATATATATATTAAGACTATTTAAAAATAAATTATACAATCAAGTGCAAGAATGCCTGTAATAAAATTTAGTACATTTTTCCACCTCTCACCCGGCACTAAACCACTTCATGTCTTAAAAAAGTTAAAAATAATTGACTTTTGAATATCTAAATATTTAATCACGTCTTTTTGGTTTATCACACGTATGTACGTTCGTCTTAGTACAATAACTTTTTACAATCCCTCCACCTAGAGGCCTAATCATTGATTTGTTGACAATAGCGAGTTAAAAATGGAATTTAGATTAGGAGAACTATATCTTTGATTATATTTATGAATTGTAGCCACATATTATCACTCTAAGTGCTCCTTTTTAGCGCATTTTCTCATTTATGGAAAAAAATGCACTATTGTGCTCGCCATGTCCGCCTGCTTGTCTGTCTGTCTGTCCGTCTGTCCGTCCGTCCGTGGCCTCAAGTTTTCGTCGACGAGAAAATGCGCTCTCTGTCACTCACTGCAGTTATATTTTTTTCAAATGCACCTATCATGTTTAGGAAACATTTACTAACCTTTCCCATTTTGTTGGAGTGAGTCATCGCGTCTGGTGCAGCGGTTGACGAAAAATCCACCTCATGCAACACTCGAATCGTGTACCGTAGGCTATATTGTCTGAAAAAATATAAATATGTAGTTGTAGAAGACTGTCCCCAACAAAAATAAATTCCTGCTTCTTCGCAATAAATGTATCAACCCCATACCATGTATCAACCCCATGGATCGAAAATAACTAGAATTATTTAAGACTTATTGTACGCAATTTTTTTGAAGTTTGGCATTATGCTTATTTACAGCGATAAAAGAATTTCGAAATTTCAGGATAAGCTTCAAAGCCCGCACAGAAATCCGCAGTGGCCGGTAGGGATTTCCAGACAATAGGACGTATTTAGATAGGATTCGAGACAATTGATCGCTGACGCGTTTAAAAGAAATTCTTGTCAAACAGCTTAGTTTTTACTCTTTGGGAAAACTCGGGCATAAATTGTCATTCGGAACACAGTGCAAATTGATCTACAGCTAGTATGGTATACTAAGACCTAATATTTAGAATCCCTGGCCCTACTTTTAGTTATGCCTCGGAATTTGGAAACCAATCTTATTTGATATAAAAAGTTTATAAGAGAGCGTTTTTCAAAACAGCACAGATAATTTTGACCTGTTAAGTTGTGATCACTGAGCTGGATTATGAACTTCTGTGTAAATGAAGGCCTACAGCAGAAGAACATGCATAGATGCCTGTTTCGTCAGTTCATTAAAGTTACTCCATGGGAATGCAATTTTGTTATTATAAATGAGCTGCCTAATTTTATTAATTTTTACCGCCATCTTAGATGGGTGGTAAATATAATGCGTCGTCCAATCATGCATGGCGTAAAACTTACAAAGAAAACAACTAGTTTTCATACTTTGTTCTTGGCATTGGTTTACGAGTCCCAAAAATTGGAAAATTCACTCGCGTGTTATATTTAATACGAGTTTGAAAAGGCATACCATTTAAAGCACAACTATGCTACAGGTTAAGCAACGAAGCTTGTGTATTACTATTAACTCCTTTTAGAGTTTTAGAGGTTTAAATATAAGAAGATAACAAAAATGCTAAGAAAATGTCAAGTATATTCCCAAGATCTTCAACAAAAAATGTTTGGGAGACCAGCTCAATCATCAGTTCAAAAATTTTGAGAATATCGGTACAATCAATGAAATTAACCCAAAATTTTCGAGAGCGTTAAAACCTAGGTTTTCTGTATTGTCGTAGGCGCTCTCTTTTCTTTTTGCATTCAAATTTTTGATGAACGAACAATTTTTGGCGAACGGAATAAAATATTTTTAATATTCTACTCGTAAATCGATTTACATTATTTGGATTATATTCATATTGTTAATTTAATGATCGTCACAGCGTCATTTAAAATAATATAATCTAGAAGGAATTTGATTCAGATGCATGCGAGGAACGGAACTGGAAATAAACCTATATTTCTCTAATCTCAAAGGCCCTGTAAGGTTGTCAATTAAATTCCAGAAGGCACAGCGGTTGGAAACGCTCGACAAGAGTGATAGACCGGGCATTAGACCAGTCGTTACCCAGCAGTCCTACTGTGAACTGCCCATTTCTATGGGGATGGTTGACGATAATCATTACGCCTTTACTTGCTTTGGTTCCAGTCAACAAAATAGGCTGCACCGATTTCATATTCAGTGGCTATCGAGTTGTAACGTTGCGATTCTATTATTCAAGTGCTTAGTTAAATGATTAGTCTTGGTCAGTTCTTAAGTATTATTATTTTCAATGTGCAGGGTTGTGGATTTCGCGTGGACTGGACTCGAGGTGGCGCTCTCCAAGCTTGTCCTTGAAGCTTTTGTACTCAATGTTCACAACATGGACCGACTTCTCACTTTGAGGATCAGAGAAGCGCTGCAGACTATCATAGAATAGAATAAAATGGAAATGTCGGCACTGAAGAAATAGGCCCATGGCTTGTTGCCGATTCTTGAAATTTTCGTGACTTGATTCACAATGGATCCGGCCTTTGGAACCCTATCTTTCCATAGCTGACGATTGATTGAGATAGCTGCTGGACTTATTGCCTGGTCCGTAATTTGCTAGGCATTTTAAGACTGAACATATCATGTTTAAGGAATTCGCAGATGTCGTGGGTTGAATCGCTAGACAGAACAGCTAATGTGCCAGATAGATTATTGTATGGCGTTATCTAATAATGTAAATTTTGCTTTTGTTTTGTTCTATTAAATTGTTGGTGTTCCTAAATGTTTGAATTAACCGAGTGAGTGAAACGAACCCCGATGAAGGACAGCCTTCATTACAGACTCACGCTATGAAGAAAGAAAATGTAGTTCGTACATACAAAGAATGATGATTTTTATTAGTATATTCCCAAAAACGAGCGATTCCCAATTCTCTGCATCACCCATTTACGCATCGGACTTGTATGATCGTCCTCGCATAGAAAAAATGTTTCGAGAACATATAACAAACAAACTTCAGCACTCCGTCATAACTCATGATAACTGGACAGTTTTATATTAAAATTACATTTTTATTTCATATAGATTAAATGATAAACCACCGTAAGCTTGCGAAAAAAATTCTTTCACAGAAGTTAAAGCTATATTTATTTGGGGAATTCACAGTATCAGAAAGGTTGATAGCAATATTTTACATGCAAAAATTTATAATAAAAAAACAGTCCGGCAAATTCCTGCCCTGTGAGTGAATAACTGGTTAAAGCCGAATTCGAGTGATTAGTTATCTTTTAAAATCATCTTTACCCGATTTGTCCTGGTATTTCCAACATCGTACTCCCGAAAAAGTCGGCCTGGCAGGCAGCTTTTTCTCGACCATCGCTCGAGGGCTAAATGATTGCGACGTTATACGTGGTAGGAGTAAGGATAACTACTGTAGTGGTGAATCCCCGCAATTCAGAGTGTGATGAATGTATGCATTATAACTATGCCTGAATACATATTGAATTCAGCTTGGCCTTCAGCAAAAAACTTGTTATCAAAGTCAGAAAGTTTCGTATTCGAAACGTTCTATGTTGTTTATATGAAATACAATCCAATTAAATTTTTCGGTGTATGAGACGATATGCGAATATTGTTAATATGGTGTCTAACTGAATGTTCAAACGGTTTCTTCACACAAAGAAGCAAAAAATCGTTTAATATTCAAGAACCTATCATGTCTCTATCAGTGATTCAATTGAACAATCAACTGCGGTGAAAGATCTAGCGGTTTAATCAACGTTAACGACCTGTTCAACAGTTCTTCGAGCTCCCTGCAAAGTTGCAAGCGGACTCAAACGCAAAACGCAACCTCTGCCTCCCTGAACCAATCATGTAATTCTTTCAATTCTGAGCGAATTTGCTTGAAATTCAGAATATAACCGATCATTAACGATACCTCGCGCTAGAAATATTGAGAGATTTTTTACGTCTTTTTTTTTTTTGGATTCAAACAAAAAACACAACTTTTGTCCTTCAATTCTGAGCGAATTTGCTTGAAACTCAAAATATAACCGATCATTAACCGTGCCTCGCGCTAGAAATATTTGGAGATTTTTTACGTCTTTTCTTTTGGACTTAAACAAAAACACAACTTTTATCATTTAATTCTGAGCAAAATTGCTTGTAACTCAAAATATAACCGATCATTAAGCATGCCTCGCGCTAGAAATATTTAGAGATTTTTTACGTCTTTTCTTTTGGATTCAAACAAAAAAACACACCTTTTGGGCAACTTAACTAATTGAAAGTTCTTCATTTGTGAATGGATTTGCTAGAAATTTAGGATATTATTAATTTTCGGCAATGCTGTTCGAAAAGATTCAACACAAGTGCCCCAATGGCCCCGCTTTATTCAGCTCAATTTTTTTCTGTTTACTTGAATGATCATGATTCGTATAAACATAAATTGTTCATCATTAAACTTAATCGAAACTGTTTTTATGGTCAATGTTGGTGCCGAAGAAAATTTTGATCCCATCGCTTTTGAGGCCAAGTTTTCAATTTGCATTCATCAAAATTAATATTGCGGTTGCTATTTTTATCCGAGTCAGGGCAACGAATTTCGTAGAAAAAAATTGTTAAAACCATAAGATACAATGCATTTCATTGCATAATTTTTTCATCTATTCAAATTGAGTGGTCTCATGACCTCATTTAGAGATTCCAACCTTGACAGAGTTCTGACATCAACGGCGATGATTCTGCAGAAACAAAGCGTATCATCTGCAGAAGTATAGAGGGTGCAAAAAGTATCCAACACAAAAGAAATACTTCATTATTTTGAACCTTAACTCTTACAATATTGCAATTATCAACCCAACATTTAATGATTTGTTTTTTTTTTGTAAGTAATTTTACATTGAATAGTGTTTGTTTATGTGTGTAAGTTTACATTGAATAGTGTTTGTTCATGCTATTATTTTGGATAAACTTCAATCAAATAAAGTTTTTCCTTTGTAAGAGATACTTTTTACACCCACTGTATATAAAGATCATATAATGGTGGGGCAAAAGAACCAGAGGCGAGTACACAGGTTTTGGATTCTTCAATTATCTTTTTTATAACAACGGTATAAAAACTTGATAACGTGGCTTAAATCAAGGCTAGCATACTCAAAATTGTATCACTTGTGTGAAGGGAACTTGGCCTTCATGTACGATTATTTACAAGCGTGCAGTCCTACAAAAAAAAAAGTAATCTTTTTTTTACCTGCAGTTCATCTGGATGAGTCAGCAAAATTTTTCAGTTCATATTTCCTTTGAAAGTATTACGCTCCTTGAAAGCATTCTGTTGTAATAATGTGCTTATAACTTACGTTGAACTGCCCTCACTTTTCGAAGGAAATATTATTTATTAATAATTATTTATATCCATAACAAAACTGACAATAAATGACAGTTTCCGCGAATGGGTTCTTTAAGTACTCACTAGAAAGTACACGCAACAAATGACCAGAAAAATTCTGGTATTATGCAAACATCAAATGAACATAAAAGCCGCTTCTTCTACAAAATTTTGTTCCAGACGGCAGGGGTAAATAGTTCGACAAGCATGCACTGAATTGTCCTGGAGCCAATTAAGCTCCCCTGCAATCAATGTTCATGAACTATGTTTGCCCATGAGCTGTGATTGTAAACACGACTGCATTGGTTCAATAATAGAATTGAAAAAAGCAGTAATAATTAGGTTGGAATATATTATTTGTACTAAAATTACCACAATAATATTTTTTTTTAGTTTAAGCAACTGCTTCAATTAAGGAGCGGACAACCAATCAGCAAAATTTCGTTTCAATCCCCTGAAAGGATGTAAGATTAGATCAACACATATTAGTATAGTATTGGATCATATAATATATAATTAAACTATGAACTGCAGCCATTTTCTCCTGCTTTATCACATTTGTCTGATAGATCCCTCACATCCTTAATTATTGATCCCTCATAGATTATTACATGGATTTACTCGAATAAAAAATTATAATAATGGCTAAATTTTAGTCATGATGCGTCAGAATCTAATGAATATGTGATTGTGAGTTGAACTTCAGATTTTCTCTTACAGAAATTTGATCTATAATAAAATAGCTTGATTGCTAAAATTGATTAAGTAGAAGAATTTTACAACAATTAAAATGTCAAAATATAATAATATGTCAAGCAAAAATGTGTCTACATCAGCAGTTCGGAAATTCAAGAGTCCAATTCAAGATCCACCGAAAAATAAAAATTTTAGAAATTAATCCACTGCCTTTTATTTCAACGAGATTTTGAAATGATATATGCATGAGTACGATAACGATAACAAAATATTTTTAACGGGAACTTGACGGTTACATGCAATGTTACGAATAAAATTGTAGCATTGTAGATGCAATGTTACGAATAAAATTGTAGCATTGTAGATGCAATGTTACGAATAAAATTGTAGCATTGTAGATGCAATGTTACGAATAAAATATTCAATGAGTTTAAGCGTGTTGAATATTAGAGAAGTGCTTGATTTACATCGGATCCAATAATGCAAATTGATCATACGTGCATTTTTAAGCTTTCAGAACTTACGAGTGAACTCAACCACGTAAAAGTTCGATTGATTGAAAGTTTGCGTACTTTTCTTTCCCTCACATTCTTAGCTAGTTTA
The DNA here is from genome assembly GCF_000764305.2 of Hyalella azteca. Lineage (NCBI taxonomy): Eukaryota > Metazoa > Arthropoda > Malacostraca > Amphipoda > Hyalellidae > Hyalella > Hyalella azteca. Next base: position 136,511 of record NW_025937752.1, on the reverse strand, counting down.
CGGTTTAAGCATTCATGAGAACTTAATAGTTGACAAATGAGGATTTATAAGAGTTTACTGTACTTAGTGGTAGCACTCAATTGCGAACCTTAAGATAAAGAAATGCATTCGGTCAACGAATGACACTTTATATTTAATTGCCTTTTTAAAAAGTTTGCTGAGCTGCTCAGTCTAAAATTCGGTTCAATTTTATTGATTATTTAATTAACTTGTTATCATGAGAATTATTTAGATATTGATCTTGAAAATTAAAATTCAAAATCTCAATTCCGCGTAACATAAAACTCCTACTAAAATCAAAATATCTTATCTTAATGAATTTTCCTTCCGCGGCTTGTTACGGAAGGTTTGTTACTTCAAATTTGTATAAAAAGAGCATCACTTTTGGCAGTAACTTGGTGACATGTATATACCTCGTAACACACTTCGAGATTGATAAGGCAACATATTCCCAAATATAGGAGAATTCTTTCATAACAAGGACTCCAAGATCAAAGAGAATTTTCGTCACTTGCTATCCGGTCTATGATAACTACAACAGGCCTAAATTCAAGCAATCGTTTTTTTTGTTCGCAAAAATCTACATACCTGGTAAGGATCTGCATTAGAATATAAAACCGATATGTGGCAAACAAACTACTTCTTCGGCAAACCAAATTTTTAACCCGACGCGGTTGAGAGTTTCAGCAAGAATTACTTTTAGGATCACAAAAATGGCCAGGAAACTTGAACTGCTAGGATCCACGTCAGGCAGTCAGCTTACTTATGAGTATCGAGACCACGAGTGTTAAGATGTGCAATAATTGATCGATTGTAAACAGGTTAAGCAAGGAAATGTAATTAGTGGAGCAACGTTAGCCAATTTACAATATTTAATGTGAATACCTCGTCATGTCTGGAGAATAACTGATACTAACATGAAGCCATCTTAGTTCATGGAAAAAGGAAAGTATCGTGAAACCACGATGATAGGAATAGATTAATCGAAGTACCGCAAGAGTTAAGGACAAATTTAGATATTGCGAACAAGAAACAATAAGAAAATATTACTCATGGTGATCACATGGCAGCCGGAAAGATTACTTATGCGGTGACCTTAAGACGGCAGGAAAATATTACCTTATAAAATTAAGGAATGTGTTCAAGCAAATGGCCGAAGTTATTCTTGAAAAGATAATTTATATATATAAACTTGAGTCAGGGGAAGTTTCCTGAAGATCATCGGCCATGTTGAGGATACGATTATTTTAGAGTCCACGGGAATGAATATAGAAAGTTAATTGAAGAAACCAACGCAGGCAAATACAAAAGAAAAATAAATATGATTAACGATTAAATGATCGTGTTTGCAACTGGCTGTTGCTTATCTTGATTAATAATAAGCAGTGCCTTAATAATAATAAATTGCAATGTTACGAATAAAATATTCAATGAGTTTAAGCGTGTTGAATATTAGAGAAGTGCGCTTGATTTACATCGGATCCAATAATGCAAATTGATCCTACGTGCATTTTTAAGATTTTAGAACTGACGATTGAACTCAACCAAATAAACTTTAAAATTTGATTGATTGAAAGTTTGCGGACTTTTCTTTCCTTCACATTCTTAGTTAGTTTACATTTTAAGCATTCATATGAACTCAATAGTTGATAAAGAGTTTGACAGCAACTTGGTGACATGTAGGTATAACTCGTGAAGCACTTCGAGATTGCTAAGGCGACCTACTCCCAAATATAGGAGAATTCTTTCCTAACAAGGACACAAGGACTTCAAGATCATAGAGGCATCTTCGTCAATAGCTATCCGGTCTATGATACGTATCTACAACAGGCCTAAGTTCAAGCAATCGTTTTTTTTTTGTTCTCAAAAATCTACATACCTGTTAAGGATCTGCATTAAAATACAAAACCGACATGTGGCAAACAAACTTCTTAGCAAACCCAATTGTTACCCCGATGCTGTTGAGAGTTTCAGCAAGAATAACTTTTTAGGATAATAAAAATAACCAGGAAACTTAAACTGCTAGGATCCACGTCCGGCGATCAGCTTACGTATCGAGACTACGAGAGCTCGGATGAATAATTGATCGATTGAAAACAAGTTAGGGAATCACAATATTGAATGTGAAAACCACGTAATGTCTGGAAAATAACTGCTACTGTCATGAGGCCATCTCAGTTTAAGGAAAGATAAAGTATGGTGAAACCACGATGGCAGGAATAGATTAATCAAAGTACCGCACGAGCTAAGGATAAATTTAGATATTGCGAACAAGAGACAATAGGAAAATATTACACATGGTGACCAAAAGGTAGCCGGAAAAGGTTTCTTTATATGGTGACCTCAGGACGGCAGGAAAATATTGCATATGGTTACCTTACTAATTCCAGGAATGTTTTCACAAAATGGTCACATTCATCCCAGAAAAGGTTATTTATGTAGGTCTATAAACTTGAGTCAGTGAAAGTTTCATGAAGAACACCGGTCATGTTGAGGATACGATTAAATACAGCGTCCATGAGAGTGAATATAGAAAGTTCATTGTGGAAACTAACGCGGGCAAATACAAACGAAAAATAAATATGATTAACGATTAAATGATCGTGTTTGCAACTGGCTGTGTTGCTTATCTGGAAGAACGAGAATCAGTGCCTTCATATTAATAAATTTAAAATTCTAAGCCTCGCCTAGGAGAGAGCACGTTACTACAGGAGCAAAGACATCCAGGCACGTGGTACAGATGCCAGTCTTTCTAACACTGAACTTGTGGCAAGCTACCACCATTTAAAAGTAAAAGTGTCGTCTGTATGTCATGCATGTCAGTGTCTTTCCGTTAACAAGAAATATTTTGAAACAGGAGCTGTAATTTGGAACAAATATTTATGAGAAATTTTTAGGCCATGTTGTATTCGCTATAACTAGATTGTGCAGAGTTGCTCAATTATAGTTGAAAGCCGATTTCCGTGATATTGGTGGTACAAAATTAATAAACATTGGAAATCTTATCCGCTATTTAATTCAATACATTAAAATTGATTACAATACCAGCGCAAACAGCAGCAGTAAATTTGTTGCAAGTCAATTTTATGAATGTTATAAACGGATAAAATCTTGCACAAAAATATAAGAAAATTAAACAATTTAAAAAAATTCATAATGGTGCTTGAAAATAGAAAGTTGACGATAGACGTTGAAGATACAACACTCGACATAGAAACTAAATTGCAGTTGCTCCTCCACATGTTGAAATAACGTAGATGTGATGGACACAGTAATTCTAATCATAAATGCCTATCAAAAATTGATAGCCTACAATAAATCTTTCGCAAATGCATCATGGCAAATCCTTTTGTCTTCGGAGCTTTGACCACCAGCGCTTGACTGCTAAGGTCAGATATGACATTACCTGGAAAAATACTCAAGGCATGATGAAGATATTCATCAAAGCAGCAAAAAAAAAAAAAAGTCAGCAGCATAGTGAATAAAAATCATTTTATACATTGAATGAGGAAGAAGTCTGTTAAAGTGAAATAACGCGAGGTCAGTCGTGATCAGTAAACGAAATGCAAAAGAAGCGTTGCTCTCAACTGAATAAATTTTTTTCGAGAGTTAAGTAAATCAAATTCTTCAAACCTTGTATGAATGGATCAGTTATAACGAGCAACACAATTGCACTCCATTTGCTGACTTGTAACTGTTGAAAATTTTTTCTCCTATGAAGCACTCTATATTATGTAAAAAGTTGAGAGTGCATTGAATTTACATGTTAAACTACAATGTTCATGGCCAAGGCTGACTTCTTCTCACTTTACATATTGATTTAAAATGCACAATTTCTGATTCAGAGTAAAATGAAGAAATGTACAATAATTTTCATATGAATGGACTATATTTTGCGACTTCGGTTCTCGAACAATTATCTATACATTTGATTGTTGTGGTAATAAATATGGTGATATAAATTGAATGGGAAAGACGGATATTTTCATATGAATGAAGAATATATTTTACGACTTCGGTTCTCGAACAATAATCTATATGTTTGATTGTTGTGGTAATAAATGTGGTAATAAATGGCACGGGAAAGACAGATATTTTTATATGAATGAAGAATATATTTTGTGACTTCGGTTCTCGAACAATAATCTATATGTTTGATTGTTGTGGTAATAAATGTGGTGATAAATGGCACAGGAAAGACGGGGGCGGCAGAGAAGTGTAAGTGAGGCAGCCATAAGGCAACCCGCCTACTGGAAAGTTACGGCTCTACCCCGGCCTTGACCTGACCATCCATGTGAGGGGGCCTTCCCTGCTGCCGTTTGCGACTTTAAAGGAGAAAACCGATCATCGGATGATCAGTACTGATTACATTTGAACTTCCTAGTCACCTTTCGTTACCCAAACGCGCAATTCATATAAAATATAACTCAGTACTCGACCCTACAGTGAGTGACAAAGAGCGCATTTTCTCAAAATCGACGAAAACTTGAAGTCACGGACGGACGGACGGACAAATATGACAAGTAAAATAAGGCATTTTTTCATAAATGAGAAAATGCGCTAAAAATGGCTGCAACATGCAGCACGGATTTCGTTTCTACTTGCGTATTTGATTTCATAGTAAATACAATGTATATAAATGGGAGGTTTTTAATATACCAGCACAATTTTAAAGTATTAATAATTCAAATTTGATTTTAATCAAATTTGTGCTGCTCAAATTCATCTTAACTCATATGGTGATAAATATTTATACCCGAGTTTGAGAATCTGGTCTGTGCACCAATCAACTTTTACTTCGAAATATTACTGTAACACGGTAATTGCAGCGTCAAAAAAAGGATTGCAAATTACCTGTTTCTAGGGAATGATAGTTTCCCGCATCAACTTAAATTACCTAATTGGGCTACTTCGTACCTGAATAAAATCAGTTGTTCATTCTCCACAGCTCCACTCGTATAGAGGCTGTTCTCGATGATGCTTCAAATGACATCAAGGGCTACTCAGCTCTCACTTTGTTGCTGTTGAATTTCGCAGCTTTTATAAGAAGCTGAAGCCAACCATCTAACGTCCTAAAAAATGTTCATTGTAATCACAGTAATCAAGTTTGTAGGAGTAAAGGAAACCATTTGCATTCTCAATGCCAGGAGACCTTCCTTGACTTGTGAGGTGTTCAGATGCTCTCCTGTACAATCAGAGAATATTCGCTTGAATAATCATTAATCAATAATATTGTGCAACACTTTATTAATATTAGATTGTTATTTTTTAAACAATGTTAAATTATAGTAGGAGATGTTTGCCTCCTCATCACATACACTCAAGCAATAACACTGGTGAATAGCCGTATCAACTGTTCAACATGACTGGTCGCCATAGCCGTATAGCCGGAACCATATACGCCATCCATATAAGCCATGTGGGGGTGTAGTTGTGACGCAGCTAGTTCATGTAGGTATAGTGCGGAAATATTGTGCGTATATATAGTCACGGCACTCGTAATTTCTCTAGGAGAAGAAGCAATAAAAAAATGATGTGATTTAAGACTATGTAATGAATAATAAATAAATAAATTTTTAATGAAAAAAATGATGAGATATAAGGATATGAATAATAAGACAGGGAGACTACGTTATCAAATCAGCGGAGACGAATTTAATCGTAATGAATATAATGCACTGTCAAATGTATAATTATTGATGAAATTACGTCTTTGACATTACAAAGGCCCCAAAACGCTGAAAAGAATCAATTAGTCAATCGACATAAATTACCAATGTTTGCATATCAAAATAGTAGTCATTGGTAATCTCACCAAATTTACAATATTTTAAAAGTTTCACATAAGGAATGACAATTTCAAGACATATTCGGAGCACCAACAATAACGCAGGTCACAGGTATAAACCAAACACCACCCTTTCAGAGATTCAAATTATTGATGCCCTTTCAAATTCACGGTCGAGTAAATCATTCATCTGATCACGAAAATTTGAAGAGGCTGTAGACAATTGAATGCCTCTTGAAAATCGAGATCATGTAATCTCTCTCAAATTGCTCGGCTACGACGCCCATAATGAAAACTCATCAGAAATACCGTGGCCAAAAAAAGTTGATGGTTTGTGGGAAATTTATATTTTTCTCAAATCATGAAGTATAGTCAAGGATATAATTAATTGCGAAAAATTTGGTAATTTTTCAAAAAGTTAAAATATTAGGAAAAATGTTCATTAAATTAAAAATGAATCATGGCCTCGTTATACACTAAAGTTCAGGTTCACTAAAGTCGCCATTCATCGCTTCACTTCAATCTGAGTATCTCACAAGCAGCTGCTAAATTAAAGCTCCCAGTCCAGTGGAAGTATCCATGATACTGCAAGGAGTATCGATACTCACCCGGTCATGTGAACAGGATCCTACATATAGCTGGTTTCTCCTCATCAGGATACTCGGTGCATACAAATACGTATAATAGTCCATAATATATTGGTAAAAGTTTGCTGTGACTGCGTTTGTTCGTGCCTGCAGTGTTGTACATATAGACGACAGCTATTCGAGTGCAAATCCTGGACACAATTAATGCCTGAATTACTACACATGGGTTTCGAAATTTCATTTCATATGCGAGTTGATTTACGAAGTGTATACCTACATGAGCTGTGTATAACTGATTCAAAGAAGAAAATTTATTATTTGCTTTGAATTTTAAAACGGGAGCTTACTGAAAAAAAAAAAACAGACTAAATGCGGGTTATACGTGCTTTTATATTAGTTGTGTGAAATCGTAAGCCATTACCGTTATACTTGAATCTAAAAGGTAAGTTACACAAGTTACCGTCAGTATTCAAATTATTAAAATTTTCAGTACAGAGTTTCATGGTTATTTTGATGAATATTGGAAAGAAAGACTTTTGAAAGGGGCAAGGCAGCTCAAGTTATATATGCCATTTGGAAAACATTAGCATAACTATGGAAAATCTGCTTTAAACGGTGCGTTTTTTAAAGGTACTATAGCGCAAGCAAGGGTCGGCTACGTGGCTGATATATAGACCTCCTCATGGGGGTCAAAGATAGTAGTCGACTAATTGATCGGGGTTGAAATTAGAAAAAATTCATAATATTTTTCAAGACCTTCAATACTATAGATTTATAGAGTGGAATTTTTGAAAATAGAATTACAAATCTTTTGGTTATATAACGGGTTTCTAAACTGCATAAATGTATTAATGCGTAATCAATTCATTCAATTAAGTTAAAGCTAATCCCTTGAATAGCCTATAACCTGCCGAACTATGCGAAATTTCAAGGAAATGAAGAAATTTCAATCGATTGATTCGACTACTATAATTGGGATTGTTGTCAAGAGGCGATATTTTGCTGACACTTGTCGCATTATATGATACAACAATATTATTTTTGAGAAATATAGATCCATTATTGTGTGGAAAACTAAAACTGTGCATGTGTTTTATAAAGGCAGCTCTTTCAAATTGAGCTATTTGAATATTCACGGGAACGTAGATATTTCAAACATTTTCTAACTTCTAAATTATTCATTTTACATATTCTAACTTGAGAATTATGGAAAAGTCTGAACAATTTTAGACAGTGACTTGTAGATACAATATAAACATCAGAATTGAATAAGATTAGACTCTACCCACGTTTTCAACAGCGGGAAAACATACGTATTCTGTGATGGCATGTCCTTCCATTTGATGTGAAACAGACAATAAAAGTTTTTAATCCAACTTAGAAGATGAATTTGTCGAAATTTCCGTGGATCTGAAAACTAAAACGTTGTTCGAATACTGAATATTCGAATACACATATTGATTGAATATTGAACCCATGTCAGTACTGCCCTTAACTATCCGGAGCTCAAAGTTGAAGCAGAAGCTTTATAGCTTGCCTTCCCAACTTAATTTATGATTCTGTCATGCGAATGAAATTTTAACAGAGCAAAGAACGTGACTCAGTTTATCATTATTGTTGATCGAGATACCAATAGCTTTGCTTCGCTCAAGAAACTCAGCCACCTCATTAATTTCAGGAATATAGATAAATAGGAAAGTTTGGCATTCCTCACTATGCTATTATAATATATTTGGTCCGTTTAATAAGTTCATACAAATTTCTTAACTAAAATTATTTAAAATTCGAATCATTTAAAATATCTTAAAGGTAGGTGTCTTTTTTTCTATTTTACCGTCAACGAAAACTGCCAATTTAACTTGATAGTATCTTCGAACATTGAATAGTTAACAATATCAGCTGCGATAGGATTATGTTTTAATGAATTTCTATTTATTTTTGATCATCATTAAATTCAATAATTGGCAAACTTGTGCATCGCCGCTTTGTATGCGTGTGTGCTTGGAGGGAGTCGACATGTTTACAAATATCTAACAGGAGGTCTTTGGTGATCGAAAGATAGTTCTTGATGGAAACAACATTGAATGAAAGAAAATTTATGTCAAAATGAGCCCACCAATCACGCGAACAAATGTAAACTTACATAGTTCTGAAAAGGCATAGTTCCAAAATACGAATATATAGATGCTGTTTCACGGATTACTCACTTCTCTCCAGTTATTGATCAATAGCTTTAGCCCAAATTTTCTCTCTGTATACCAGGTGGTTTGTCGATTGAGTTGAATACTACCTGCATTGTTTGCCAACTTGCTTTACGAAGTGAGAACTATTTCCTTTGATAAGTACTCATTCATAGTGCGACTAATTATTGTAATTCTGCTGATCGAAAATAAGAGTACATGCTAAATACTTTCAGCCTGCAGGCTGATCTTACCCAAAGCTAACCGGTGCTCCTTTCGTACGTCGAAAATTAAAATAATTCACGAGTTTTTTCCGTTTAAACATAGACGGTATTGACGATAGTCCCCAAATTGGGTCCAAAATGTCATTAAATCTCGAAAACTCTCGTTAGCGGTTAGTAACTAACTTAATTTGTGTTACGGCGGTAATAAGGATTAACGGATAACTCGGTACATCAGTGTAGATGTACCATCCTGATTTGTGCCGCGATCAGTGCCAAAAACCAATTAAGCTAGCGAGAATCACGTCGATCAAGCAAATTTTTTTTGCCGCACATTTCATCTTCCATTCACATCCTCCTTTCTTATAACTTATTTTGCTTAAAGTCCCAAATTAACTTTTACTTTTTTCTACCCTTGTCCTTGAAAATACTACAAACAAAAATAGAATATGTGTCGAAAAGTATCATAATTGCACGTTTCGGCATAAACATCCAAAAGCTCTCAATGAGCCAGCCGTGAGCTTGAAAGTCAGCAGGACAGTCGTTCTTCATAGCGGATAACTTTTGGTTCTAGTGCATGCACAACATTCACTTGACGCTTCGCAATGTCAATAGTCATTTAAAATAATAATCATTTGAAGAATAAGTAAAATTTATGAAATAACCTTTTTATTCAACCAGCAATAAAATAAATTTCATCCATGTGGCCAAACAGGAGTCAAATGGATTTAAAATATATATGCTATGCATGAGTCTGCTTGAAAGGGTATTTTTTTGGATCGAAACTTCGGTTTAAATGCGCAAATCTTAATTCTTGGACACGGTAAGAGATGACACTATTATTACTGTATGATGGTCAGATAATTGCTAAGGGCATGACAACGTAGCAGCGAACACAAACTGGAGGCTGTTGTGGGTCTTTTAGGAGACGAATCAGACGATTGTAAGTGACCATGTGTAGTCACTTTTCCGCTGGAGCTACATGGATGCGTCTCCGAAGCTCCAATAAGCATCAAACATCATCATCATCACTTTTCCGCTAAAGAGTTTAGATCATGGTTGAACTATATTAGTTCAACCATGGGTTTAGAGTTTTCAGAAAAACGCGATTTTTCAAACCCTGAGTTCTTATTCTAGAAACGACTCTAGCGTGTAGGAAGGGTAATATTATTAACTTTTTACCAATATTCCGTTCACTTCATTATCATTAATGCATTAAACCAATAAAAATTTTCATTATTAAATCAAAATTGCGTTATAGCGCAGATGAAACTCGTGGTTATCCAATGATAAAAAGTGGTTCGTGAGCGGTTTTCGGATGACGGATTTCAATTGCCTTGGCGGTTGATGGTAAATCCTCTGGTAAGTGTACGACAGGCGAACGGCGGCCGTTAGCCGGGAGGGCGTGTCCAATTAAGAAATTGGACTCATTTAGATAGTTCGTATGGTGAGTTTGACTTTCGAATTTTTAATAAATTAGCAGTGCTAATAGAAGTAAATGTAGATAGTTTGTAGGATTCCGGTGCTTAAGTGCTGTTTCCGATTTGTGACCTGAGACCGTGAATAAAAGTTTGATAGAACGCGAATAAAAGTTTGATTTACGCATTTCCCTTGTTTAACGCCCAACACTTCTAACTCGGCCAACTCAAACTCATGGTAGTCAGATATTTGGCTATTTTATTAGCAAGTTGCTATAAGTAGTAAGTAGTAACATTGCGTGCGCTAAAATTATGAAATATATAAATGTCAATAAAAATATGTAAACTCGGATTTGAGGCGTATCTATGCTTGGGTGGCGATAAAATTAATAAGTGTATTGGAAAATTGTTGGGGTAATGATTATGTAATAATATTTACCATTCGATAGTTTCTATGAGAGAATTTGTGAATAAAGAATGGACATCGCCTACACGACGCTGAAATATCACTTCGGTCATGGATGGCAGCAGTTGGAATAAATTTCAATATCTTGCTTAGGTAGTTATTTATAAGTTATAACTTAGATATTCAAGTTTTTTAATGAGTCATCTTAATAATTTTCGAGCAAATTTTTGAACAGCCGTTATTTTAATAATCCAAATATATAATTCAAATGCGACTTGGTCTGATCAGACGCCTTTCGAGTTCCTAGATGCAGAAGAGACGGAAGCAGTTGTTTTTTGCTGTCGTGCGCCCGAACCAAGAGTTTGGAAACGTCGTGTGGTCACCGAAACTTGAAAAGGACAAAAATTTAATAGAGATTGTTCAAAGACGTGCAACAAGGATGATTCCGGGCTTGAAAGGCAATTCCTATGAGGAAGATTATGAAGCTTCCAAGCCTCAGTTATCGACGTCTGCGTGAGGAACTCATTGAAGCATACAAATATACTCATGACTAATACAATGTCCCAGAAGGATTACTAGAATTTGAAACAAGAACCAACACCAGGGGCCACGGCTATAAACTAAAAACTGCGTTGTAACACATCCAGGCGACAATGTCCCAGAAGGATTACTAGAATTTGAAACAAGAACCAACACCAGGGGCTACGGCTATAAACTAAAAACTGCGTTGTAACACATCCAGGCGACAACATTTCGCTTCGAGTCACCGACCTGTGGAACAGCCTTCCTGATAGCATCGTTGACGCTCCGAGTATGAACGCCTTCAAGAACAGACTAGACTAGACGAAGCTATGCAGGAGCATATGTTCAGTCTTAAAATGCCTAGCAATTTACAGACCTGGCTATAAGTACAGCAGCTATCTCAATCAATCGTCAGTTATGGAAAGATCGGGTTCCAAAGGCCGGATTAAGTCACGAAAAATTCAAGAATCGTCAACAGGTCATGGGCCTATTTCTTCAGTGCCGACACTTCTATTCTATTCTATTAGCACTATATCTCAGTCAGTTACAGTTTCGCATCCATTCGCAGTATCGGATCACTCAAAATGTCATTACCGTCGATTTTGGTTCGTTTTTACTGTTTTGTAATTCATCTAAGATTATTTTTTCCCACCAAATTTTTTGAGACATCACAGTTATTCGCAATATGAACTTGTTCTCTTAGCACAACAGCTGAGATTCTAAGGCAGGGTCAATGTTGGAGATAACTGCTGTGTGTGTTGTCATTTCTTGTTATCCGTCATGAGTTTTCTTTTGTAAGTTAATGCATTTACACTAAATTACTCTTAATTACACTAATCAAAACTAATCGTTTTAAAATAATTTTTTTACCCTATCCAATTATTAATTACTTCCCATTTCCCAAGGACCCAATTTGTAGGCTAGCCCTACTGTCACTAATCGTCTAATGTGTGTGGAATTGGTATTTGGTGGTTTGCTAGAACCTAGAAGACTGCCAATTTTGATTTTACTCTGATATCCTGGCATGAAATTTATATATATTTATAAAGATTAACAATCATCTGGATACATCAATCCCATTGGGTCTTTGCTTTACTTGATCTAGTATGAACAATTTCTACTAAGATTGCTGCATTCTTGCCAAAAATTTTTTAAATTGAGGGGAAGGGGACTGCCGGACTGGCTCCGGCAGCTTGGTCCCCCGTCCCTGAAAAACCTACATTTACCAACCAATCTTTTTGAAATTTCAGACACATAAGTAAAAAGAAACAATTTGCTTCTATGATTTTTTGAAAAAAAAATGAAAGGAATTAGGTATGAAATTACCTAATAGTAAAAAGCAAAAAGTGGGTGGGCTAATCTAAAAAGTTTAGAACTTTTTCAAATCACAGGCTACATCAAGAATTTCAATCTAAATGTGTCGGCAAGATCTTCTGAAGGCAAAAATTTTGCCAATAATGCGTCGCCGTAGGTCTTTAAATCTTTGTTCACTCGCTGTACAGTGGACCCTCACTCCCCCCTTGGGCCTCCATAACCTTGTCAATTTTGCAATTTCGCAAACACCTTTCATTTAATGAAAGGTGTTTGTTTGCTCATTTGAAAGCCGGGCTTTCAAATGAGCAAAATCTTGTTTCTAAAATGTTTTGCGGCACCTCCTAGGGTAAACGCGGTATATTCCGACACATTAAGGACGCATTGAGAAATGAAAAACTATAAAAAAAACCGTATGCGTTACGTAAGTTTTGTTGGCTTCACGTGACTCTCAAAACACCGCACTACGTGTCAGCCATGGTCAGGAAGATGTGCCAGATGCGCGGGAATTTATTTTGTCATTTTAACGACCTGCGCGGTGCGCCGTACTACGTTGGCAAAAAAATGCGCCGTGCACCGTACTTTAGAAAGCTAAAATAGTTCTACTATTTTAGTCAACAATATACGCGAGTATATTGACTACGCGAGTCGAACTGACAATAATAAAATGTAAGACATGTCCGGGTTACTTCTGACTCTTCCGGTTGTCCGCCTTGTTGGATACGGAACGTACGGTAATCGTAAACTGCGGCTGTTATACATACGAAATGTAAACAGACGGTGTTCAGTGTTGCCATATGACTTTGGAAAAAATGTCTTCTAAAATAAAGATGCCCGGGATTGCGTGAACACGTGCGTGAATATAATCAATTTTCATTACATTGCACCAACTGTTCACAGCAATAGCTTAAAAAAAGTGAAAATGCGCAGGAAAATTCACCGAAAACATACATCATCCTGAGTGTGGCTTGTCAGCAACGATGAAACGTCACAAAATGTTGCCATATTTATTAAAAAGCCTTTAGAATGGAAACCTACAAAATCCCTATATTCCGTCACTTGAAGAGTTCTACTACAATGCATCAAAACCTGGAGTTATTTTACCAAAAAATAAAAAAATTGGAGGGGGTACTCCAACAGGCTTTAAATAATAGCTCAGTTAGCTCTTTTTTGTGGGTCACATTATTAATTTTTTAACTTATTAGATATGCAAACTTTTTAAATTTTTCAATTGTGTTACATAGCCTCAGTACTAGGCCTTTGATGGCCATTGATAAAATTGTTCTATGTCAAATCGTTTTTGAGTTTTGGGAGTTTTTGTTAAAAAACGAAAAGTGGTCAAAGTTACCCCGCCAGTCAAAGTAACCCCATTTTAAGATACAAAGTTGCATTTTTCATTGTCCAATGGCTATTTATAATTATTAGTAATTCAATGTTTCCTTGTTAGAGAAAAGTTTTCCTGTAATTTTGGTTTAAAAGATTCATATTTGATTAGATTCACAACCACCCAGATAAATGGTAGTAGTTTTAGTTTTCTCAAAGATTACTTACCTACTTCTATATTAGAAACTTTTTCATTCTTCAGTATGAACTGTCTTTATTGTTATTTGAAAAAGACATGTAAATTTTTAATTGGAGATATTTGAAGAACTAATGCTAAGACTTTGAAAAATATCAAATTTTCTGAAAAGTGTTGTACACAGAACCCAGGCTTTAGACCTCAAGCTGTGTACTATCAATTTAATATTTAGAGCAATAAATTTAATATTTATATACTTAACTATCCTATGTTTTGCAGTGGAGGACGGTCCAGTAAGACATTCAAGCCCAAGAAACACATTCCTGAGGGTACCCACCAATATGATCTGATGAAACATGCTGCTGCAACACTAGGTTCTGGCAATCTCAGGTGACGAATGCAGGTTAAACTAGACGTGATGAGTTGATAAAAAGTGCTGACAAAATAAATTGGTAAATGATATAATTTTATTTTTGTGTTTTAATGGCAATCTCAGGTGAGGACTAGAAGTGAAACTAAACTTGATAAATTAATAAAAAGTGCAAACAAAAGAAATCAGTAAATGATCTAATTTAATTCTTGTGTTTTAATTGCATCTTCTTTGAATTTTCAACAACATTTAGGTTGTTGTTTATTATGCACTCAACTTAGGTTGAAACTTCATGCATATACTTGCTGTACTCCTGACTTCTGTTGAGAATTTGTCAGCTCACTGTGTCTAATTTTTTCTCCCTTTAATCAAATTTAGCATTGTGCTTTATATAGGTACCGGTATATGCTGTGATGAAATATGCCAATGCCATTCAATAAATGGTGGTCAAATAAGTAATTAAATGGTAATCTTTGTCAAGTCTAGCTGAATCTAATATTTTTTTATATTTGTATTCAAATTTGTGTCTTTATGCAAGTGTTTTTTTTTTTGTTATGTTTTGGTCATGTTGCCAAATTGAATGGCTTCATAACATGAACATCAGAGTAAAATAACTCAATATACATATAACTTGTGTTTTTTAGCAACTAAACTATGCTATCCTTCTGGTAACTTCTTGTACAAGCTTTCCAGCTGTCATCATTTATGTCAAGAAAACATGTGAAGTACAGTTGACGTGGTAGTACATTCTTTAATGCTACTTTGCAGGGGTATAAGTACGTATGTAAACGAATTGTTATTCTCGGCTTGTTTCACCATCCAGTAATTTTTTATTTTTTGAGATACGTACCGTGGTAGCTTGAAAAACTGTGTAGGTATGTGCATTTAATCTTTAAAATGTAAGTACCATGTAATTGCATTGCAAAACTGTAACCTTATTTACTGTGAAGTTTAAAATTTTGTTGCATGTTACAGATTTGCAATTTTATAGTCTTGAAATTAAATGACTTCATGTATGATTTGTTATCTCAACTGAAATGATCACTCGAATCTCCATGACGAAAATGAACTTTCAGAATTGAGACCAGTTATAGCTGCATATATGGTAGGTATATGACGACAAATTTATCATAATAATTAATTAAGTTACTGTGTATACTTACCTAACTCAAGTATCTTAGAGTGTTTGGTGAGATGCATTTGTAGAAAATAAACTTGAATTGATGTGTTACATCTCATTTTATGCACATCACATTTTTTTAAGGCTTGTTGCTCATTGTCTATTGTTTCCAGATCTGCAGTCATGCTTCCAGAAGGCGAGGATCTCAATGAATGGATTGCAGTGAACACAGTCGACTTCTTCAATCAAATTAACATGCTTTATGGAACTATAACTGAAATGTGCACTGAAGACTCGTGTCCTGTGATGTCTGCAGGCCCAAAGTATGAGTATCACTGGGCTGACGGACAAACTGTCAAGAAACCCATCAAATGTTCTGCTCCGAAGTACATTGATTATCTCATGACTTGGGTACAAGATCAGTTAGATGATGAGATGTTGTTCCCGTCCAAAATAGGTGAGATGTTCTACAGGATTTGACTGACTTTTTAAATTCTCTGTCAACCAAAACCAGGTAATTTTGTTTCTTTTGCTTTTTAGTTATTATTTCATTGAGAATCCTAATTCATTGTCAATTGAAGATTACATAATCTTGTCATATGATTTTATTAATGTTCATGCATGATGTTGTGCCATATTAAAAGAAAATTGAACAAAATGTTATCGTACAGGTACACGAAGTGTTATTGTTTTTACATTGGTGCACAGAGGATGACCATCACAAATAAGTTTAGGAAGTATTATTTATTCTCTAGAGTTTTCCTTAAAATTGAGTTCTCTATATCTCCTAAAGCACCTGTTAATACATCCAGGTAATAACCTGGTAATGAGTCTGTGTGGCATGATGAAGCTGATGTTGCATCGTGCTCAATACTAAGCCTAGACAGATACCATCACATCAAATCTACTTATTCGAGGCTGAGTAAAAGTATAAATAACAAATGATTGACGAAGCAAAGCCAGTTTGGAATAAATTTCTAATTGTCCATGAATCGTAAGTGATCTCATAACATTACTAGTTTATAGGGTGTGGACTGAAAACAGTCGCTTTAGCTACCAGAACTTGAATGAAATAAATCTTTTTTCTTACTTGATTTCGGTTTCCAATTTAGAGTTCAACTGGGTTTTTAAATTATTATTTGCAGTGCTCATTTTGTTTACTGAAATCTAGGCTACTATATTTTGTGGAAATGTCGAAACTTACCTGTTTTTTTTTCTTCTCATTTTGTGCACTTTATTCCAATTCTGTGTTATTGTTACTACTAAGATCTTTGTTACTAAACCAGCGTTAGAGTGATCAACGGAGCCGCAATTTTCTGGCAACTATCCTCTATAAACTTGTAAAGTTTCTAAGCACAAATGAAATAGAAGAAAGTATTGAAGGCCTCGGCCACAGATTAGGTGTGCTAAGCTGTAAATTGAAAGTTAATCTCTTGCCCAGTCATTTCTTTTTAATTCTAGTTTTGTGACAACTTGTATGGGCGACCAGGTACATTTGTACCAATGCAGTCCAACATGGGTTAAAATTAAATGTTACTATCTATACTAAATCGCCGTCCAAAACAGTCCAACATGGGTTAATACCGTACCGGTACTACAACTAAATTTTAACTTTGGAACTAAGTTCGTCAAGTAACGAAACATTTAATCATTACTTCTAGATAATGAGAAGCTAAGTTTCTTTAACAATTGCAATAAAAAATACTATTTTTCAGGTGTACCCTTCCCGAAGAATTTTATAAGCAACGCTAAGACAATCCTAAAGCGTCTGTTCAGAGTTTACGCTCACATATACCACCAGCACTTCAGTGAAGTCGTGCAACTTGGGGAGGAGGCTCATCTCAACACTTCCTTTAAGCATTTCATCTTCTTTTGACTGAAGGTCTTAGCTGCCTGTTGCTTGTGCTTGTCTCCAGGTCTGGGGTGGTCACTGGTCAACCCATATTCTACGAAAGTTGTCAGCCATAGGTCATTGATTGAAAGTACAAATTAAAATCTATTGATTTCATGATAGGAATCGTGATGTACACAGTGATTGGAGCACATCAATGGCTCTTATCATACTAAATTGTTCAAGCTATGTTCTCGAAATCGTTGGAGGATAACTTGACTCGTTTGTTCAAGTTATCCAATTACTGATAAACTGAAAACGTGAACGAACGGTTTCAGCAACACGAAGAAACAAGACGTGATTTGTGTAGCTTATATCTGCCTGGGATTTCCATGCTAGTTTCTGTCAGAGTAGCTGTAGCTTTCTCAGCTTCTGAGGTGGTTTTCACACGCCTTATCAACAACAAAGTAACAGCAAAATTCTCGCTCTGGCTTGTGTATTTTTGGATTCTCCTTTACATTTGATGCGTTCTCCCTCTAATTCCTCAAATTGAAAATGCTAATGATTGAGGGATGCCGAGAAACTCGAGGTTCAGTAACAACGTTAATAATTGAATTGAAGTTTATGAAGCTTCCAGCTGCGTAGCCTCACACACACCTCAAAACAGCGGCAAAATTTATGAACGTACCAGGACTGCTGGCGTGCTGACGGGACACCGCACTTGCTTTGCTAGTACGCGAGTGCCGCAAAATTTAGGACTAGATTTAACACGTTGACTACGAAGTGGTAGATATGCGTACCTCGAAGTGTATTTCTCCGGGACGTAGTGGTACCTACCGTAAATATACCTTGGCCTAAACAACGGCCAAGTCCGCGAAGAAAAAAGGCCTATAACTCGATACATATTACCGTAGTATATATCTAGGTTTCGATGTTAAAATTCCATGTCTTATTTTTTAGTTTAATTAGGAAGTACCCCTATCATAAATTTTTACCGGCTAACGCAATTGAAAAAAAAACGAAATCGCGTAATTTGTCCGGAATGAAAACCCGTCTGGCAAACCTGTTTCATAATAGTAGTACAGAAAATGAAATTGGTAATAGTACAAGAGGAAGCAATCGGAGTCAACGATGTTAGAGAACCGTAAAATGGGACGATATATCGTGTGTGTGTAATAACCTCTGAAAGCTGTACTTTGAACCATACGTGTGATGTATACTTTGGAAAAAGGTTATTCATCTTTATAGTTCACCATTAGCAGATGCATGAAGTGACTACAAGGTAGTTAGTTACTTGTCATTAAGAAAATCATTAAACAGCAAGTGTAAGGCCGTCCGGTAATTTATATCAAATCCATGAACAACATGGATTTGAACAGCAACACACATTTTACCACAGTACGGTAGTAGTCTTCCATGAGGTTCCAATGACTTTGCAGAGATATGTGCAAGCTACGTAATTCGGCTTGTGCGCTATGAAGTTCTCATGGTTCCACGGATTGCCACCGTGCTGATGGACCGGCTGAAAAAAGCTAGCCGCTCAACTTCATCGTAAAATGCTAAAAAAAAAGAGTTGTGCCGTTATGAAGAAACCGAGTGGATACGAAATTATCCGTAAGCAAAACGCAGGATCGTAGTGAAAACCGTAGTCGGTCAGAGACTGTCGCTTGCTGCTCGACTGGCTGTTGAGGGGAAAAATGTCTCGGGGCTTCGTGATTAAGATGGCGGAATTTAGGGATTGCAGGTGAAAATATCGAAATAAATCATGCCATCTTAATTTAGTTTAAACTTCAGTATGGAACGCGGTGCGAAGAATTGAGTTTAGTGAATATCGAATTTAAAGAATGAGATTCGTTTCTAAAATCTCGCTCCTGAGGTCGTCCGAGCACAGCCAAAGGGATCGATGCTCCCAGCATTCCAGCCTTGCCGCAACATATTGACGTTATCTAGTCAACGTTGTTCACTGAGGTTTATACGCTAGTTTACTTCATGGTTGAACTAGTATAAGGTTGACCCATGAGAAGCTCATTTTCGCGGATGGAGCTTGTTTTTCGCCTATGACGTCACTGATCTCAATCACGTCACGGGCATTAACCAATAACCGAAATGCGTTCAAACCAGTCAACCAATCCGTCATGGGAATGACGGGTTTATTTAGGTTTCTCGATCTACGTGACGTAACAAGAAAGCTGAACTGAAAGACGGAACTTCTCGTGGGTCAACCGTATATAGTTCAACCATGAGTTTACTTGAACTTGTTGCGCGGTTCTATGAAACATGTCAGCGATAAACTGTAAATCACTCATAAATTTTATTTCCGTCTAGGTATTAAATCTATACATATTGTATAAAATTTTTCAAAATTTGTATCGCTTTCTTTGACGAAAACGATGAGAGTATTTGTAGAACTCAGTATTATAACAGCAGTACTTCTAAGAAAGATTTTTTAATAAAAAAAAACTCATCACAATCTATGAAATATTTTTTCAATGTCAAGGCAGCAAGAAATGCCAGCATGTCCAGAAGCTCTCTCGGGTGTGAGGTGAGAGGGATCTCTCGGATCCCTCATTTTATTTTAACTCGTTCTAACAAAAACGCATTCGGATGATAATAATTGTTTATTAAATTTTACATAGGTGATGCTTGACACAAATACAAATTCACCAAAATTATCTGATGCTGCAATCATAAGGAAATTATTCACCCCCACAGCACATCTCCCTCATTTGTATATCAAGGTCCGATCCGCTTACCAAAGCCTTAAGGGCATTAACACCGACAATGACGCGTTATGATACCCATTATTTCGTGATGGCGGTTAATACAATCGTACAGGATGGGCTTAACTCCGCAAATGGCTAAAGCTGAATAGAGTCACCACGTTTCGACGTATGCTCCTGCAAGCTCGTCGCTGTAAATTGCACGGCTTTTATTTCAAATTATTGTTATTTTTTCACCTCACTTGACTATTGCGGCAATTCCCTCATTCCAGTTGGTTTAAACTTAATTTCATTTGTGTCTGATTTCATTGAAACTGTGATATCGCTGACCTCTGGTCAACTACTGCTGATTTATGAGTTCGAATTTTTATGACGCTTACAGTTGCTCAAATTGATTTTGTTCAACTTTGGTGGTTAGAACATCAAAATTTTTCCGTTTTTTCCGTTTTATTTCTTTGATATAATAGGTTTTTAATGGTTATTATTTAATCTTAATTAGTTTTGTCGATAACAAAGTGTTATTTGTCCATGATTACGATCTTTTATTTCAGTTAAAGAGATGGAAAGCTTTGGATTTTAATTCTCATATAATGACATTTGAAATATTTTGCAGGAGTTTAGTTTGATAGAACGCAAGGAACTGGCGCCACTGCAGGAGCTTATGGACAAACTCACCACCAAAGACCGCTGAGGGAACCACGTGCTGCAAACCACGACCGGGGGCCATACTTTCAAAACTCGTTGAAAATATGAGTACCTACGTTCAAATCAGTACCTCGTTGAAAGTACATACGTTCAAAGTGAACGTAGGTACTTACGCTCTATTTTCTTATCTATGATTGGTGGTTTTTGTTTTTGAAAGGCCGTCAATGATTGGCTGATGAACTTACGATCTCTTCACTTTTTTGAAGTTGGTATGGCCCTCGGGACAGTGTCCGCGTCATGACGCAGTAACCTCGCTTTTCTTCAGCGACAAGTTCAAAGGACTGCATTGAAGAATCCATATATAGCAGAAAATATAATCGGAAATTTCAGAAAAAAACTGTTGTTTGATTGGAAAATGTTTTGCTCTAATTTCAGTAATTCGTTTCACCCACGTATGTCTTGGACCATGGTATGTCTTGGTAGCGCTTCTTTAAGTGTCACCCTTTCTTTTCATCTGCCAGTGTTTTTTTACTAATGTAAAAAAAACACTTGCAGATGAAAATAAATTCTAGTTCTAGACTGCATCTCTTTCCTACGTAGGTATCTAATTTCACTTGAATGACTGTATTATGAACTGCCTTCCAGTGGATAGAGCATTTGTCCTTCCCGCATCAGATTTATTTCTAACGACGAGACATTTTCCATCATAAGAACTGTCAGAATCATGATTTAGGTTATTTCTTGAGACCTAATGTCGATGTTAATGCTAACCTGTTGAAGGCCTCGCGAAAGTGGCTAGTCATGACACGAAGGCACCACTAGTTGATATGTTGTTGGCTTGTCTTGTCTTCAAAGGATGAATTTAAATTGAGAATGCTGCTCGCTAATTTTGTGATGGCTCCTCGCATGCGCTAGTTACGTTAGGTAGGTACAAATTTTCGTGTTAATCATCAATGAAATGTGAACACATTTCCTATCACTTTGAAGGTTTTAGTTCCTAGTGAATGTTCTTATCACATTTGTCCGCAAAGTTTTGTTTTTGGGGGGTTTTCTCGGAAATTGTTACTTTAGGCTACATGCGTAGAAACTTAATGAGAGTTGGCAGTCATAAATAAAATAACTGATTCTGGAATAACAATATTAATGTCGTTCTACTTATAATGTGTGGCAATGAGGGACTCCTGCCACCATTGACCCATTACCAATCAAATGTTTTTGAGAACGTAAATTTTAGAGTGAAACCTTGACGAGCCTAAGGGAAATAAAGTCACGTGTATTTGCTGCCATCGACGTAGTCTTTCGTTTGCAGTGGTCTCTCGGTTGCACATTTTAAAACACTTTTTTTGATTGATGTCGTTACTTTTTTGTTATGTAGAATACACCAAGATTGAATTGCTTGTGACTCATATTTTTTAGTGTAAGAATAAAAATGTCCAGCATTATGTATCAGAAATAGTGTGGAGCATAAATACAGAAAAAGATCAGCTTGAGTGCAGGCTACTGTACGAACAACATAGTCCCAATCAACATAGCCATGATCTGCCAGTATTTTCATGGGACTGAATTATGATCGTTGTATGTCTTAGTAGCTTTTTTTTTAGCACTTGGATATTTCAAGCGGTAGTACGGAAATGACTCAAATTGAAAGATTTGAAGGAAAAGTATTAGTAAGTGTACGTTTTCTTTCGCTTAGTAACGAATCGCTAAACAGCATTTAATTTTTACCTCACATGACCTTTTAAATGGACCGAGAATTAATTAGAACATTCATACCTACTTGTTATGTAATGGTTTTAAAGTTCTTTTCTCGAGACGAATAAAGACTCTCGAGCCTTCTTCTTTCTCCATCCTTTACTTGTCTCGCAGCCTTTACTTTCTCAACCTTCTTCTCTCACAACCTTCTTCTCTCACAACTTTCTCACAGTCTTCGCAGAGCCTACTTCTCACATCGTTCTCCTCATAGCCCTTCTATTTACAGTAAGAAGACTGGATGTCCTATGTTGTGTATGCCTCGGTTGTTGGTCGTAATAATGGTGAATAATGAAAGTAAGGCTAGTTCGTAATGGTGAAAGTAAGGCAAGTTCGTAATGGTGAAAGTAAGGCTAGTTCGTAATGGTGAAAGTGAGGCAAGTCGCATGCTAGGCTACTATGTCTATCGTCCACAATGCTTCTCTTATCCTGCAATGCACCGCCGTTAGTACGCGCGGTCGATGCCTAGCAGAAGAATTTTGCAAGTTTCACTAATTTTTGAATGGGAATTATCTACAGATGATGACGTGACTTGATAATGCTCGCTTTTACTCTGTAATTGAAAGCAACCCGAAGTTTGATCTAACAAAACCTAACTGACTGGTTAGTTAGGAATATTATATGATGATTTCAATCGCAATGTCAAATTTTGACGTAATTTTTAGTTTAAAGCGAATTTTAGAACTAATATCGTTATCACATAGTGGTTCTTCGCGTGGGCAAAATAATAGAAATTTTACTCTGAACTGCTAAATTATCTTTTGGATTTAATTTTTGCATTTAATATCTTAAACCGAATTGCGCATGCGTCATCCTGTGCAACTACTAGTTACTTTGCTTCTTAGTCTTAGTTCTTTAACTGTTCCCACCTTGATCGTTGTTTTCATTTCCAGTATTATTATTCCTTATTTATGTTGTGCTATTTTGGGATTGATATGGTATCTGCGTCATATACTTTCTCTCGTTCATTCGTGAACGAAGATTGCACTTTCGTGCAGATTGACTAATCCGTGCTTACCGAGCATCACTTTCTTCGATTGCAATTTTTTAATATGAACTCATTATGATTTTTCTCCACGACGTTTATTCCTCGTTACTCTCATGAACATGTCCTATACGCCGACCAAAAGAATAGAGCCGTCCAGCGTAGCACGATAACTTGACTCCCGCTCCCTTGTGATGATCCAAAGCTTGTATACATTATTCCAATTAATGCACGAGTGGCTCATAGGGTTACCGTGATTGAAGGACTTCACTAATTGCTCGAGAGAAATCAAAACTGCCATACTCCGTCTTCTGATGATGCTTTTTTTTCTGCGTTTGTTTTTCTTTAGCTCCTAACGATTTTTGTTCTCAATCTTAACTCCATAAGTACACTAACATCATGTCATTGATGAAGACTGAGGACGATTAAAAGCAGCGCCTAAGATTTCAATGCTTATATCGTCTTTGATTCGCACCTACAGAAGTTCTGAGCTCTACGAAAAAAAATCCTATTAATGAGCCTTATAAAAATAACATTAAGATGTCACTCCCTCATGTTGGTGCATGATCCTATGTAGTTCGCTACATTCGGTCCATGGAGTTGTCATCTTGAGTGACAAACTCGATTTGTCTCTGCAGAACTGTGATGCAATGATGCTTGATTTGTCTCTGCAGAACTGTGATGCTTCCCGTTGCTCGATTTGTCTCTGCAGAACTGTGATGCATCTCGTTGCTCGATTTGTCTCTGCAGAAATGTGATGCCATGATGCTTCCTGTTGCTCGATTTGTCTCTGCAGAACTGTGATGCAATGATGCTTGATTTTTTCTCTGCAGAACTGTGATGCAATGATGCTTCCCGTTGGCTAATAACTGTTTTTCAAGTGTTCTCCAGCGGAGCCAAGGAAACGTGTCGAATTTCTTGTAGCTTCTCATTATTTATGGCTATGGAAATTGAGTACCAGTTTAACTGCGGATCCGATTAACATTGTATTGTAACCTGTGCGTTGCTGCATGCTGAAATGTACTTACCTTGAGATCTGATAACTAATTTAGAAATGTAAGGATACGCTGGAGGTGATGTGTTATTCCTTCAATTGAATTGGCTGAGGTATACGTTGGCTCGCAGGATTGTTTGAAATGGATTGCAATGTGTCGTTGAGTTAGGAATGTGCACGATGAATAGAGTTAAGTTGTTTATTTAATTAATAGCGAGTAGTAGCTCTTTATATATCATTTATTTGCCGTTCTCTTCTTGTCATGTTTTTTAACTATATTTTGCAAGCATCGTATTTTAAGCAAAACCTTAAGAGTAGAGTATAGGTTATTTGTAGACCTGTTTATTGTAAAGAATTTATTGCTTCGCTGATTACGACAATATTTTATCCTTTTAGCCGTCCATTGATTGCATTAGGCGTCTGAAATTATTCAATTTGCTGCCTAAAACTATTCCTTCAAGAGAACCTTCTAGTTTTTCCTGCTCTGAGTGTTTCGTCTTCGCAATGACGTAGTCCATAGAAGCTGCTGATTTCTTTCTAAACTCGGCTTGAAAGTCCAGTCATGTTTTACGAATTTCGTTTAGTCCAGTAATATTATAAATGATTTTATTGTACCGACAATGGCCTGCGAAAATTGGTATGTTGGCGTGTTAGTTTTTCATGTCTGTCTGAAACTTTGATTTTTGTTAACTAAAATCATTTTTAACTAAAACTTCCCTTAATGAACGTAGCGAAAGGTCTCCTGAAGTTCTCTCTTAAGCACGTGACATGCATGTTCACTAATAAGGTTACGCCTAGTTCTTTCATCACTGACATTAGTGAATTAGCGCAGAGAACATAATTGCTATCACAAGTGGTTTGGCCTCAGAAGTATTCTTCTAGTCTTCTGATTATTGATCCTTGTGACTTCACTAAACTGCAATTGTTTATGATATGCTAATAATATTAATAATTGCTTCTCCAAGATTACCGCGTGACGCTGTCTCGAACGTGTATTTCATTTATAAATTTTGGTAATTTCTTGATCCGACAGTAACCATCATAATTGATTTTTTCGTGATTATATTCACATGCATTTTTATGGATTAATACTTCAGTATTAGTACCTATTGCTGAAGCAGGGCTACTAGATATTGCTGAATATTTAATATCATTTTGTTATTCTCGTAGATTAGACGTAAGTTGATGAGTTTTGGTCGGCAATTTTAAGGAATTTTAAGCCGGACTATGGCGAGTCAGGATATAAGACTAGTGTTTTAATATTTGTTTTAATATATAATTTGGCTTCATGTTATGAAAAGTTCATATCGCTTTTTATTATAATTTTCCTTAAAATTATCGTTTTAGAATGTTCAATCTTTGATCATTGTTTCAAAGAGTGAGTTGTTTTCGTACATCAAATCGCAATTTTCAATTTTCATGCCTTGTTATTTTCTTGATGAAATTTTGTTAAGGATGAACTCCTCACTGGAGTTCATTCATGAACACTATTTGAAAGTGTTCAATAGTGTTCAGGTAGTTAAGTTATCAGTGGCGTGTCTCTTCGTTGCCTCTGCTGCCAACCAAATGTTTTGTTACTCAGGATGAATTACGTTAACGTTTGATGTCTCCCTGATACCACAAGTAAGGTCATAGTCATAGCTATGATTGTCAAGCACAGCTTTCTTCACGGGGATGTAAAGATGCGACTAAGTTTCACAAAACTTCATTGTACTTTTGAAAAGAAAATGATACATCGTGCTTGCATCTGGTAAATAGCTTGTTCATTTATTTTTAGCAATTAATATCACAAATTCATCTTTCAGATCACCTGATCGGTAGGTTCTGCATTCAGTTAATATAGTTGCATTATAGTCGCCGGTGACTACCAGCTTTTTTGTCATGTTACTTCTACTAATTTTGCTTATTGACCTTTTATTATTTGTCATTATTCTTTGTTACCAGGATTTTTATTATTCACTACTTCAACAAAATTTACCCGTAGTTCGGTGTTGAGATATGTTTGTTTGTGTCTGTTTCTCGCTTGTGTCTGCTTGACAAAAGCATTCTCGGTAAATATTATCTCTCGGTGATAATTTGTTAGAGATCATATATTCCTAAAATAGTTTGTCTTCATCTTCATCATGACCACGAAAAATCCAGTCATCAATGTAATCGTGAAATAATTATATATAGTCAAAAGCTGGCATCCGAATTGAGGCTTGTTCAACAGGAACCCTTGTAATTAATCTAGAAGAATCTTCAGAATAATTCACACTTGATTTATTCTAGAACAGCTGAATTTGAAACTTTGGAGGACATCGCGAATTTTTTCACGCATTTTATTTATTCTATTTATCGAATAAAACTTTGGTATTCTATTTATTGAATAAAACTTTGGCACGAATATCCATGCCAGTTCGGCAGAAAATTTAAATAAAACTTCATGAACCTAATTTTTTATTATGACCAAAGTTAAGATTTCTGTTGTGCTTATAGATGTGTAATTGATTTGGAAAAGAGTTGTCCTTATTGAAATTGTTGTATGTCCGTGAGAGATTTGCGAATAGAATTCAGTATAATGCTATAATTTCTTGATTGAGTTGTGCTTATGATTGAGCTTAGCTAGTTTGGTTAAATCAGGAGTTAACCAAGTTGAAAGCAAAGAAATTACCGAATTAATTCACCATAAATTCATCAAAGCCGTTTCGGAGCTCAGTCATAAATTTAAAAGTTTTGAAAAAGAAATTGTGTACCATCAATCGAGGAAAGCCACATTTACATAAGAGATTAAAATCTGTGTTCTGAATTAACGGATAGAAAAAACAAGGACGGAGAACGTATTTACTTGCCAGGAATTTATTGTTGCTAGCACAAGATTTCAGTTTGATATGGTGCAGCGATGCAATAATACTTAGATTCCAGGGCCAGAGGCTTCGATCCACGGCTCTATTGATTGTCTTAGCTTTGTTTTCTTCAAACTTTTGAACGTTTCGCCTTCGAAATGTTTTTGATGAAGATATGGTGAATTCATTTGGCGTTCCTTTGCATTTAAATTTTATATTGTACTTGTCATGCCATCTTCTTCGTGGACAATTTCGTTCAATGTCTCCTGGCTCCAGCTGTCCTAGGTTCTGATAGACTAATATAAGCTAGCTCCAGTTTCAGTATTTGATTTTGGAATAAATTGTAATGTTTGGCGCGTTTACTATATATTCGGTTAACTGTACATATTTCTCTGTAGGTTATTTTTATATCCTGCGATAAAAATTTTCAAGCTTTACTGTATTATATTTTTCCTTCGTTACATAGGACTTATGTTCGACTTGTAAAATGAATAAATACTTACGCTCACGTAACTTGCGATCTCACACACCATCCTATAATCTACGTAGGATACAGTTTGGAACATTTACCCCATTTAGTAAGAAAAAGTCGAAATCGATGATAACGTCCAAAGCCTCGGCCCTTACAGGAAGATCTTTGTCAGTCCCTCCCAGCTGTAGTCAAATGAAAAAATATAATTTTTTTGGAACATTTAACCCATTTAGTAAGAAAAAGTCGAAATCGATGATAACGTCCAAAGCCTCGGCACTTACAGAAAGATCTTTGTCAGTCCCGCCCAGCTGTAGGCAAATGAAAAAATATAATAACAATAATAATCATGCTGATACTCGGCGTATTGATCTGAAAATATTGACATTATTGTCCAATTTTATGGCACTTTTGTATACACCGCGGGTTTCCTTGTGGTACTCGAGGAAGATGTTCGTCTCTTTGCACAGCTTCTCTTCAACGTCTGAAGCTGCCTGCAGCGATGACGTGTGACACTTGATATAATAATATTGACTGATGTTGTTCTTTAGTACAAATTTGGTGCACAACTTTTAGAATTCTACGATAATTTCTAGATTAATGAGTCTCCACTCGCCTGAGAACTCGTGGTTGCATGTGTAATCAAACTAATCCGAGAGATCTATTTTGGACATATAAACTAATATCAAATAACTTCATAAGTAGATGCATAGTTGAAAAAAAAATCAATTTTGATGTGTACCGATCTTGCGTGCCGAGGTTCAATAATAAATTCAGATCCGAAGACCATTTATATCAATTGGTGCTTAAAAATTCCAATAAACCTAAGTAATCTAGATTAAAGTTAGAGCACAGGAACGGCAAGGCGTAGGTAACGGCTTGTTAGGCAACGACGAGTCCCTACAAAAAGCAAAGTCTATTAACGATCAATTCGATATAGTACTTATAACTGATTTGAAATAAATCCTCAATACAAAATTATTAACACCCTAAGAAAAAAGATATGACACGAGTACAGTATCAACAGATACAGTAGAGGTTACAAAGACACTAGCACATATGCGTACCTCTGCAGTTGCTGAACATAAATTCTTGCACTTGACCCAGAGGCAAGTTCGCATAGCATTAGCAGACTGCTACGGGATCGTCAACCCGCTCTCCTAATTCTAAATTCCTCTTCTTTAATCAAAGTTTATGGGAGCCTCTGAAAACTAGTTCAATGCGGCCCAGCAGCGACAGGCCACATCAGGCCTACATTTCAGCGCCGACATCATTATGTTATGTTATGACAGGATATAGTTTAAAAAATTTAAGGAACTTTATTTTCAGCTAGGAATTTAGGTGTTCTGAAGAGTTGGCCAGTGTTTCTCGAAGGCTGAATGACTACAGATTGGGGCCGCCAAAGTAGAGACCACACCAGGGCTGAGAGTCCCACTGCAGGAGGAGGTTCCTGGGGGCACTAACCACTCACCTGGGGGCGCTAACCACTCACCTGGGGGCACTAACTAACCACTCACCTGGGGACACTAACCACTCACCTGGGGACACTAACCACTACCTGGGGGCACCAACCACTCACTTGGAGGCACTAACCACGAACCCGGGGGTACTAACCACACATGGAGACATCTTAAAATCTTTGTAACGAAATTAGGCAGTAGATGTCGGGAGCATTTATAGGTGTTCATGAGTTATAATTCACTTTATAGCTGGTCGTACCATTCGCCGGCTCAACGCCTCGGAGCGGGACAGTACGGCATTTTCAAAGTTCGAGAAAGATAGTTCTAGAAAGATGACATAGCAGCCGACCGAAGCCGGCTACTGTCACGGGAGCTCAGCACAAGGAACCTCTTGCCTCAACGGTTAGAACAGAACTCCCCCTAATTCTCCATTCATCACATTGGTTCCTTCAATCTTTTCTTCATATCGTTGTCTAAGAAATCCCAAATAAGATCCCTACATCAGATAGTGGCTTCTCGTACGGGGCAGATTTTCATTGCCAAAACCTGTGCATTTTTCATCATTCGCTTTCCTTGTGGGATTGTTCCTGAGCGCCCCATCGCTGAGCTCGCGGTGTCCGATTGCGGGTCTCAGTTTGGGGTTAAGTTAATGTGTAGGTAGGACTCCTAACATTAAGTTATTATGTAGGTAGGATTCCTTACATTAAGTTATTATGTAGGTAGGATTCCTTATATCAAGTTATTATGTAGGTAGGATACTTTACATTAAGTTATTATGTAGGTAGGATTCCTTACATCAAGTTAATATGTAGGTAGGATTATTTACATTTTCCTTCTCTGTCTCTCTCTGTCGTGCGGGCGGCCAACGTCCCGTGTAAGCGACCTCTTGTTCGAGTGTGGCTCTTGTTCAGTGGGCTGGACAATTGAGACCTTCCGCCTCTTGTGGGTGATGATTAATTTGAGATTTTGAATAATATAGACCTTCCACCTTGCTGGCGATGTTATCTTTTGACCTCCGGTGCGAAATAGCTTGTTAGCTGACGCGCTAGCTAACAATTCTACTCCTTACTTAATCATTATTGCTGCCAGCTTTGGTCTTTCCGGATAATCTTAATTCAATTTGTAAGGACGGTTCAGATTAAGATTTGATAAATTCAATTTGAGATGGTGAAGATATTTATTTTACTTCAATTTATTTCAAAAGATCTTAAAAATATTAACAATGAGAAAGGGGAAGAAAAATATTGTGACTCGAGTTGCTAATTTTTCCAGCCTTGCGTTCTCTGTCAAGTTTCGAGATTGTTATTAGTTTGTGCAAATAAAATTTACTTCGAAGTCTAGACAAATGAGTAGGAATGATAATAATATATTATATTGACGATGAAATTCATTCTTGCCTTCGATCATTAGGATTTGCTATTAGTTATGTGAATATCTTAACCTCGGCGATGTCTATAATATGGCTCGAATCGACCACCGCTGACACACGTTCACATGTTAGCTTCGGGTATCGATTAGAAAAAATTCCGGACCTGATGTGGTGAAAATTTGATTCTTTATAACGACGCCATGCGTGGCCTTGTTATTTCATTACACGCAGAGAGTAAAACATGGTATTTCACTGTCATATATTTAATAATATTTTAGGACTGCAGCATATAGAAATAAAAGAACATCATTTCCTTCCGTAAATTGAAATTAGAGAAATACACAGTGGCAGGATCAACACTTTTCCACAAAAATTGCTGTACAACTTTAAGATAACTGTAATTCAGGACTATTGCTGGCATATCTGGCGTCATCACCGGACGATGTATAATCGTTGAACTGTACTTGCTTTTGATTACCGTTAACATGACTGCCATCATGGAGCTGCTTACGGAACATAACGACTTTCGATTAAATGCGAAACATGGAAAGAGCGTCTTCAAAAGTCTCACATTTTTATTTATTATTATAACATCACCTGAAACAGCATGACCGTGTTATCGGCTGATGATAAACTAAAATTATCTTATTTCTTTCGTAGAAGTTTAAATTCTGCCAAAGTTTTCACACGGCTGATGTCAACAATAAACCCAAAATTATCTTATTTCTTATTTATTTCGTAAGATTTTAAATTCTGCCAGAGTTTTCACAAATTTTGTAACAGATCGCGCACACTGCGGTGCATGAGTGAACATGGAACGGAAACTGGCAGCTTAGACACAAATGTAGCAGCTCACTTTGTACTTAATGAGTTAAGCTGGAATATCGTAAATAGAAAGAATATCTTACGTCGAATAAAGTAACTCTCAGGAACGTATTAAGTTAACTTAGGCGATTTGGTTTCGGCATCATTAAAAATAATTGAAGATTTGTCTCTGATTTATTACAATTATTAAAGTATCGTAACGACAATATTTCATGCATTAAATGCACATTGTTAATTTTTGGTTGACTGAAGATTACACTGCCTTACGAGGCGAATATGAATTAGAAAACAATTAAATACATGCGTAAAGAACGAAAATATTAAAGCTAATTTATTAGATATTGGTTTGTTTTAGATATCAATTTTAGTTTTTGTTCCATCCTGTTCAAATTGATTACGGTTGACCACATAAAAACTGTTATCAAGGCATCAACGATTCAAATGAGCATTTAGTCGCATATATAATAATAAACTTGTTACCAGAGAACATGAAAACACTTTGCAGTAGAGAGATAGAGAGAACAACCTTCATATATGGCAACTAAGACAACTACAATACGTAAATGTTATTGGTGCTACAAGACTCATACGCTACTCACTTAGATGTTAGCAAAATTTAACGCATATAATGTACTTGATATGGAGCAACTGGAGCTTCAGAAGGCTGGTAAAACCTTGTGTGAATTTCTACTACCATTTTTAGAATATAATTCGCTTGCTTAATATATTTAACATTTAATAATTTTCAGAACCTGAAAGCCTACGATCCAAAATAACTAATATTCATGAAACTTTTTGTCGACATCCTATGTAAAACTAAATATTCATTGGTCGTGAAAATACGGCATTTCGTTTGAGTCCAGCAGTTCCCTTTCCCAAAATAATATTAATGTATTCATTGTTGACTTATTTAAATTAATAACACATGATCGTCAGTGTCTAATGACCACAACCAACACTAAATTTCCCCCTTGACCTACAGCGGGTCAATATCAGCTACACAATTGAATACATTTCTGTTGCGAATATACTTTAAGTAATATATTTAAACTCTTTTTTCACCAACGTAAAGAAGTGTAACATCAAGACAAGCACAATCATTGTAACTACAGGAGTATCAAACACTCAAGCACAAGTGGGCCGCTATTATTGACACTGAAGTGCAAGTTTCTTTTAGTGAATTATCGAAACGAAAACTCAATTATAGGCAGTTCTTTAGTGATCGTTGACGATTTTTTCATTCACGAAACGTCGTAATCATGTAACAATAACATTCAATAGAAGGTCTTATATTGTTCTGAATAATCGATACCACACGTACACGCACAAATTATTCATCTGTGAAAATGACAATTTTTAAGGTTTTCCAACTAACAACACTTAACAATTTTTCTAACCATAATATGGTTTAAGCCTTTATTTTATTTCTATTTAATTCGGCCATTGAAATTCTCCATGTGCCTCGATAGCAATGATATATAATAAATAATCTATGATCAAATACTTAATTGAACGACAAAAATATCACTCATTTAATGAGGGATTAAGAAAGATATCACCTTTTTCTGGCACAACAGGATTTGGACGTTAGGGTTGAATTTAATTTTAGTTTCACAATTTCCCCGAATTTTTCCCTCATTTTAGTTTCAAAATTTCCCCAAATTTGCATCTGCATAACACTAGGACCAGCACATCAAATTTGTAGAAAAATTAACCTACAAGACAATTATTCCAATTAGAATATTATTATTATTCGTGAAATCAAAGTAAGCCGTCAAACCAATCATTTCTTATAGTTCATCAAAATATATCGACGTCTTAGAGAAATCACGGGCATTGACGTATATTAACTACGTTCAGTCGTTCATTAATAATTGACTTACATAATTAATCTCTCTTAGTCTTGTCACTGACCGAATAAAACAATTTACTCTATATCCTACGGATCTAATTAAATCCGCACTAATTCGAATTACCCTTTACAATTATTTCGAATTACCCTAAAGCGCTGTCATTAATTCGAAGGCCGTACTAGAACAGCAAGCACTGGGCTAGTAACGTAATTAACTTAGCTGGCGTTTATGTACACATTTGTACAACACACTCATTTAGAAATGCTTTCAAAAAGCTTATTTTCTCGAACTTAAGTATAATTGAACTTAAGGATAGGTATACAAAAATACATGGTTCTTACCGGAATTTTTCTTATATAGTATAGATAGTATTCTTTTTAGTGTACCATCGCGTTCCTTTTTCGTAATCACATGATGACTAGTTCGTCGTTTGTAACGACCAGAGTCTTGACCAAACTGTTTCCCAGAACTAAATGGCTAATTACATGCCGTGCCAATCAAACATAGAAATATGTAACTCGACAATTATTTTCTGAATGATGAGTAACATTATAATTACTTTATATTTACACCAGCGATCGACGAAATTTGAAATACAGACACGAATTGAACTTCACTGAAAATGGCTTTCGAGAGAGATCAATAGAAATCGAATTCGAGTAGATTCAATGGTTAATTATTCAAAGATAATTAGCCAATTTGAAATGAATTTTCACCAGTAGTAATAATTCGTAAGGATTCGAGTTTATGACCACCCAATCAAAGAACAAATTAGTTTTCTCTGCTGGAATTACGAGTGTGCATTCCATAAGCAAGTGGAAGAGTGGAAATTTTGCGACGTCAACATTAATTGCGTTGAATTAAAAATGCGGTTGTCAATAAACCTATAGATTCCAGGAATTAACCACAGTTTCTCGATCATTGTTGAGCAGTAAACAAAGCTACAGTCAAGAATCAAATTTCTAGTAAGGTTTGATTTCATCTATGAATTTGTATCGGTTGCAGCGACAGGGTGAATAACGTATTTAAAAATTTTCATACCCGGCGACTGGTGTCATTTTTCACGACCGAAAATCAGACACGAGGCTCTCCGGTATACGATTTTCTGAAACTCACGAGAAAACCTGGATCAAAAATTTGATTATAAATTCTGGTTTGTTTACCATTGAAATAGTTTACCCTTATAAAAACATTTTTCCAATCGTAGCTTAACTGTTCCTATCGCTTTAATGGGAACAGAATACATTTAAATTAAATCTTTCCGGTACAACCAATGAGAGACCAGTTCAGAATCGTAGATGTTTCAGTGAAAATAACTTCGAGAACTTTATGCAATTCTGATAAGTGAATATTTAAATCGTTAGAATCCCGTTAGTTAACAGTGTAAGGCGGCCCAGCCTGAACTGAATAGAAGAAAATAAAAGCGTAGTAAGTTGGGCTGCTATGGAAAAATTTAGAACAGTACAAAGCTAATGACGGTTTCTTTGCGACGTAACTATATATCCTACAATTTTTTATTGGTGGTGCGAGAACGTACATTGTCATATGAAACATCCATTGTTGTACTAAATTAAATGAAATTCATAACTTTCACACAATTGATAGTTTTAAGTATAACTGTCATGAGTGAGTCTCAGATACTTTAACAATGAGATTAAAATTTAATATCTTTGATAATGTAATGATTTACAATTTTAACAATTTTGAGAACACGAAAAACTAAGAAATACTAATAGTTGCGTTGGTTCAAAGAGAATGCTCACTAATCGGTAGAATCTTTGTTAAAAATACGTAAAATAAATTCTTCATAAAGGAGCTAGATATTTTTCATAGAAGTATATGCTCTCACTAAACAAAGGTAAAATTACAATATTTTCCATTCTTTATGACTGAAATTGTGCAGGCAACCATAGTTAAAGACTTGTACTAAGCGTCCTTTCAGGAAACAAGATTGGCATTGCTGGAAAACTCAAGAGCTTGTACGCAGCTCCCAAGATATAAACTTCTCCAGGAAATAAATCATTGATACAATTTCATTCGAAATATCAGGTAATATCCCGAAATTTTTAACACCTGAAATATCCAAAGAAATCCGATACAAGCAAAAGTTTCCCTGCAATGTCAATCCATGTAGTTCCTGAAGACTGGTAACCTCATAATCCTACTTAAAATATTTCGCTTGAGATTGTGCGTTTTTACAAAAGGAATCGCTTTCCCTAACATATAATACAAAGAACATAATCTGAAACTCTTCCTCCTGTATGACTGGAACGTAGCACCGCTAAATTAGATGAACAATTAAGACAAAGAAGTATATATCTTAATTGAACGAGGTTTTATGAAGATGTTTTACGTGTCTTGGACCTGAAAGCATTAGACATACAAGATATAATATCCAAGTCTTGTTTCGGACAAAAAACGTCGTTGAACACGGTACACTGATATGAGAGAGCAAATGTCGACTAAATTCTACCAACTCTTACATTTATCTAGATTAATAATGATTAGGACACGACAAAATTGATTGGAAAGCTCTAGTCCAAAAATAGAGTAGAAGCTCTTACGGACAAAATAGAATGGAAAGCATCTGGAAGAGAGAGATATAGAGCACATCGAACGCAACTATAATGGAAACTGATCTAAGTGGCCAACTACTACGATTAAGTTTCTTCGTAATGCTAAACCACAATATATTCTTTCTTATAAATGACGACGTTTGTCGACATCGTATTTACGTTAAACAATGACACGTCTTTCACCTATTATAACTTTACTTGGAGAAGAGTCAAAATTGTGATAAACATTCGGTGTGGTACATTTCAATCATTTATTTGCAATTTAGACGAATTTGGTGTAGGTATATTGGTGCGATCATCCTGGACTAATTATCAAGTCCTGGATTAATTATCTAGTCCTGGACTAATTACCTAGTCCTGGTCTAATTCTAGTCCTGGACTAATTCCAATTAGTCCACGTGGGTCTAATAGGGTCTAGTCTTAAACTAGTTATCTAGTCCTGGATTAATAATCTAGTCCTGGACGTGTTTTAATTTATACCAACCAGATTGCGACCTAGCACTGAAAATAATTAGAAAGGAGGTTGCAATAATTCCTCAATTATCCAAAGTTCAGAAAGGTAAATTCGACACAAACATGTTCTCTATAAGTGGCGGAGCCGGAACCAGATCCTCAAGTTTCAGGTAAAAAATCCTTTGAAGTCCTTGCACTGAAAGTGACCGCAGTTCAGGAAGCTTGCCTAAAATTCGTGAGAAATAATGAGGTTTTTTCTGGGCCTCTGCGTTGTAGGTGACGTGGTCCCTCAGCGAACTAATAATTTTCATCTGAAGCTGTTCGACTTTCTTGGCGTCTTTCAGTCCGTGTCGCTCTGGAAAAAAAATATCTTGCATCAAATTTAAAATATTTAATTTAATTCATTGTTTTACTTGATATAAGTGCATAACTTCTAATCCACTTTTTTTGGCGAATCAGAACATTTTTTAGAGGGACCAGCATCCACTTTAAATGTACATACTATTTCACGAAAAAATATAACTCAGTACTCACTGCAGTGAGTGACAGAGAGCGCATTTTCTCGTCGACGAAAACTTGAGGTCACGGACGGACAGACGGACGGACGGACAGACAGACAGACAGGACATGGCGAGCACAAAAGTGCATTTTTTCATAAATGAGAAAATGCGCTAAAAACAGCCTTTTGCCGAACATGACTTCCAGTAGGTCGCAAACATTGATCGTTGGTGACTTTAACCAGCCAGAAGTTAACTGGACAGTTGGTTTATCTCGAAGGAATGTAAATCTCCCAGCATCATTAATTGTTCATGGAGTCAGTGAGAGACTTTCATTCCAGAACGTCACCCAGCTATTATAGAGGCGCATTAACTCCCAATGGTTTAGTCCTAATATCTACTAGTGATGAATCAATGTTGGACGAGCTTCGCTACGAGGCTCCGTTGGACAAAAGCCACCAACAATAATTTTTTTAGGATTAAGTGCTACATAAAAACGGAGCCTCAGAAGCGTGAGCATTTGAACTTTGCAAAAGGCGACTGTGTAAAACCCCGTGAAGCAGTGAATGCAGTAAATATTTTGGACTGTATTAATGACACGAACGTGGCTGAGTCATTGTCACACCTCAGGGATACGGTCATGTCTGCAGTTGACGCATGGGTACCTAAGATTAACCTGGTGCATTAAAAAAAGTCGGCGGATGAACAGTACAGTCCCAGTTTACTTGATATAAGTGCATAACTTCTAATCCACCCTCTTTTTGAGCGAATCAGACATTTTTTTAGAGGGACCAGCATCTACTGTAGATTTGCATACTATTTCATGAAAAAATATAACTCAGTACTCACTGCAGTGAGTGACAGAGAGCGCATTTTCTCGTCGACGAAAACTTGAGGTCACGGACGGACAGACAGACAGACAGACAGACGGATGGACATGGCGAGCACAAAAGTGCATTTTTTCATAAATGAGAAAATGTGCTAAAAAGTATTAGGAAGAAGTGTTATTTGATGTATTTAATTAACCTGTACATGTGCGTATAATATTAACGACGGTCAATGTATCCGTACGTACACAAAAGGTTAAGATGCTCACCTGTAACGACCGTGAGGGCTGACAGACAAGCAAAGGCCGATAAATCTACGTCCATCGTCTTCAAAGAAGTGGCGAAATCCAGGATACATTGCAGCCATTCCCCGAATGAGCGTTCGCATTGGCTCAAGTGGAGAACTTTGGCATTGTCGAAAATAAATTTGTTTTCTTCCGGGTTTTTCCTGCAAATAAACAAAGTTTTTGATTACTAAGGCAATCAATGATGAGAGTCATTTTTAGTGATGATTACCTATCCTGAACAAAAAAATCAGGCATCTATTGATAGTTAATTAATATTAATTATGCGCACAATAATAATTCATCGAGAAGGAAAAAAGCTCAAAACTTCAGATTCATGTTTGATGGAATCTTCGCAGGATTTTTACAAATTGCATCAATATGTGTTTGTCAACTTTTGAATTCAAAGCAGAACTCACATGAGCCTGTGGGCTAATCTTAATACGAAAAGCTCCAGGGATGCATTTTGAAATAGAAGGTCTTGGTCTTCTCTCGGCAAGTCGTGGTAACCAGGAATTTTCACGGCAAAGTGCCGTATAACTTCAATGCTTGAGGTCAAGAGGCTGTAGAACTGTTGAATCTTCTCGGCTTCAGAAGTAGGAACATCAGATCTAGCACTATCCGGTTCTTGATATAAGGAATAATCTAAGTTATTGAGGTCCGGCGTAGTATCTACATGAGCCCTAACAAGGGCCGTGATTAAAGATACTGGAGGAGATGGAGGGGATTCTTGAGGACTTTTTGGTTTAGATGGTAGCCTTCCTCGTCGTCCTTTAAGGTTGTCAGTCCGGACTACTTCCTTAACCATTCCTACTGTCAAACACTTTTGGAACCGGCAAAACTGACATCGATTCCGTCGCCTTTTGTCCACAGGACAATTTTTATCGGCTAAACATACGTACTTGGCATTCTTCTGTACAGTTCTTTTGAAGAAACCCTTGCACCCTTCGCAGGTACGGACGCCGTAATGCTGGCAAGCAGCTATATCTCCGCAAACCGCACATAGTTGACTTGGAGATTGCGGTTTTTGCTCCTGAACTCTACCTACTGGGGTGTGGAGCCTTGCCACTGTGGGGTCAATTTCAGGCTTACGTGTCAGGAAAGCCATTTGAGAAGCAACGGTCATATCTGGGTAATGATGTGAGGTCGATGCTCGCAGGTACTGCTCAGAAGTTCCCATTGGCTGGAGAGACTCATAAGACGGTGGTGGAGGTGGAGGCGGAGGATAAAATTCTCCTGGAAAACTCGTAGCCGGAGGAGTGTAGGAATGCGGAGAACTTGATGTCGCAGGGTAGGCTGAAACCCGGGCAAACATTTGCGAGGGCCCAGAAGGGTAATGTTCGAATGCAATTTGGTGGTGTGGATGAGACTGATGCGGAGACGGATGTTGTTGCGGATGATGGTGTACATGCGAGTGGTGCTGGACGTGTTGAGCATGGGTTTGAGAAGTTGGTGGAAGAGATGGCTGCTGTGGCTGTGGTGGATGATGAGTTGGTTGCAGTTGTTGCTGAGACTGTTGTGGTTGAGCCTGCTGTTGTGGTTGTTGTTGTTGCTGTTGCTGCTGTTGCTGCTGTTGTTGCTGTTGTTGCTGTTGCTGCTGTTGTTGCTGTTGTTGTTGTTGTTGTTGTGCTTGCTGTTGTTGGTGGTGAACGTGTGGAGCTTGAGGTTGATGCTGGTGCTGCTGCTGAGTTGTAGAAGCCACTTGTTGAGGATGAGAAGCAGGAGATGGATGTTGCTGGGCTGTGCCAGGAAAAGTTTGATGAGCTGGAGGGGGAGCAGGGTAGCATTCTCCTGATTGTTCATCAGTTTTGAAATTGAAAACTTCATCTGAGAGCGGCCGGTACCGAGGTGAGTATGTCTCCTGAAAACTGGGCAGAGCGAGTCCTGGAGAGCCAGGCGGGCTGATTCTTGGTACGTGCGCTTGGTGGATGAGTGGTTGTTGCTGAGGATGATGATGCTGAGCTTGGTGTTGCTGGTGAGCTTGCTGGTGAGCCTGCTGCTGTTGCTGTGTGATGACAGGCTTCAAATCTTCAAGAGGGGAAGGCCCTAAAATAAATTCGGGATGAAAAACATCACTAAACGTTGGCTCATGACCAGGATCTCCATATGAAGTTGACGGCGCAGGAGTTGTGAAAGCTTGACCTAACTTGAAATCATCTGCTGTTGACGTTCCAAGAGGATCTTCACCAAAAGAAGTGAGACCATATGATGCAGACAGCACCTCGGCCACGCTGGAATGTAGCATTGTCTGGAAAGAAAAATTAAAAATTTACCAGAGAGCAATGTAATCAAATACGCAAGATACTCATAATCAACAGTTAGATTAACGTCGTAGGTATGTCTTAATGATTTCACTTGAATTTTTTTTCCCAAAATTACATTTTTTTAAGATTTTACATCGAACGGAACCCCAAATGTACAGCTGCGGACAAAGAACTGTGGTCTTGGCTTTGCTTATAGACTCGTTACGGTGACGCTTCAGAGGTGTTTAATTACAGGACGTGGTGCAGTGTTTGATATTAGTGTGATTGGTGATTTCTCGCAAATACTTGATCCAGTCATTTGTGCAGATTAACGGTGCTGATAGATACTTTGTTAAGACGTTGTGTAGATGTTTACAGCGGCAAAAATACCAGTGCCTTATAAACATGAGCTGCGTGAATCCATCTTTCTTTTCCTACCGTAGAGGGAGACGGCGTTGAACTAACACAGCATCGCATTGTCCCAGGGCTTAGCGGCTCGTCATCAGTGTTGAGGTGGGCGTGGTGAATAGAATGGAATTGAACTTGGTCAGCGCTCGCCAGGTGGAGGTGATGGACCTCCGAGTCACTCGAAATGTTATTTGGAAGACTCAGGTTTACGGGAAGTAGAGGAGCAAAAGTTGGAGAAGGTGTTCTTCTCTGACCATTGGAAGCAATGACATCTGGGTCGTAGTTGTGTGAACTGACAATGGTTATGATGGTTGTCGTTCCTGAAGCGAGACCCTCCATTTTTCTCATAGATGAATTTTAATCGGATAATTTGCATCAGTTATTTTCAGTTGATTCCGTGGCTGGTCGACGATGACTAAAAATACCAACCTGGAATGATGGATTTCATTTTCCACATGTGCTCGATTTGATTCAATATTTTAAACTAATCTCAACATTCGTATTATATATGCATCTAATCTATTTTAGATTATCATAAACACTCGATGATCACGTGGGCTTTATTCGCGTTTTCTTTCATGACGTTGAACCTCGATTTTAATGTTGGCATCAAATCTTTTTATTATAACCTTGACCGAAGTAATGGTTTGGCTTCAGAATACAAAGAAAGAGAAGCAATATTTTAATATCCTCATGGCAAGCGTATGCTAAGTATGCGATACTGTACATCATGTATAAATGAAGAAGGCATGCATAATAACTGCATGCGATGTTTCTTCAGCAAGTTAACGAAGCTCTGTAATCAGCGGGCTCTGATGATATTTCAGGCATCGTTGCCCAAAACAAGACCAAGATCGTGCCAACAGAAGGGATGGACTGAATGAGATGACAGGGGAATTTCTCCATAAGGAGAGCGAGTGGTGATCGTCAATGAAGCTGAAATATAATTGAACATTGACCATAAGAAACTTTCGAAAATGCCTTTCGGTATATCTTGGTGTTTGACTGTCGTTAGTTTAGTTCTTGAAAGTATTCCACACGAAAATAATTGTTAGCGTTCGAGAATCCACATTATTAGTTATGTGTAGATAATTCTTGGATGCTGGTTTTATTTCCTAAACAATGATCAGAATTTCACTCGTCGTATTAATAATTCACGAAAAGAAATGTTGTGCATTTTTTTATAACAGAAAAATTTTTCCCAAGTTGATTTCACTTTATGTGGTGATTATTAGGGAAATGTAAAAACCCTAGAACGGCCAAAAAATTGATTTTCACAACGACAAAAATTACTGTCATGCGCAAATTACCATTTGCAAGGGTGCTTTTCATTAACGTATTTCTACAGCATTCATTCTTAGAAATCTGTATCACTGGCGTATGGTTTTTAATATATTTCAAAAACTAGTGAAAGAGTCATCGAGAAAAAGCAATAATCACGGACAAAATTCCTGTTTCGCATTTTTAAAATAAAATCGGGGGTGCCTTGAGCCAGTATTTTCAAAGCTCAAAAGTTTCGCAAAAATTTCAAACTTGTAGCCTCTATTTCTCATAATATTTACATTCAACCCAAATACTTACTTATCACATTGTAAATGCAAGGTAATAAATTTACAAAATTTCTCTCAGTAATAATGAATTTTTTATATATTTTTGTACATTTATTGGTGGGTTGTGCATATTTTGGCGTGGGGATATTCTCTGAGCCGGAAATTTTATTTTTGAAGTCAGAATTGTGCGTTGTAAAATAGAGAGTTGAATTTATGAATTCCTACGTGATTTTCAACTTGTTGGGAGATAATTTTATCAGAAATGAGAAATTGAACAAATAAACAATTAATATGGAATTAAATTTCCAAAAATGACTAAGAAAAATCTTTCTCGAATTATTATTACATTAATTGCAAAACTATTAACCCAGTTATGGTCATCGAAAAATGGATTAATGCCTACCGGTATATTGGGAACGGGATCATGAAATTTTAGGGTATCAAAGCAGCAGTGCCCAATTACGTTGTGTTTGCTAATAAATTAATATTAACGTGATAATATATCAATTCGTATTTATGTCATAATTTAGATTACAACCAAAAAAGGCAAATAAGTTATCATTTGAATAGTTATTTATTTGCTGAATATTGCATTATGCAACTTTTGTCAATAGGTACAGAAAATCCATAAATTTTCATAAATCGGACAAAAATATAAAACATTATCATCGGGTGACCAGAAATTTCAATATTTGTGATACGTATTGGATTATAATAAATAGGAACTTGCATTATGCTAATAATTGTAAATTAAACTATTCTCATCATTCATTAATATGCGAGTATAATTTAATAATTCAGGCATTTGGGGCTGTAGGGACGTTTGGAAATTCGTAAAATTTTGACCTTGTTTACGATATTACACAGGAGACAGGCCGGATACACGTCCTACAGAACTTAAATTTGATACTATCAGTTCCTTATTACTGCGTAATTTTATTTATTAATTATAAGCCAGATCATAAGTTCAAAATAATAAATAGGATTCTGTTAATGTTATTTATTAATTATAACCCAGATCATAAGTTCAAAATAATATATATTATTTGT
Source organism: Hyalella azteca (assembly GCF_000764305.2). Lineage (NCBI taxonomy): Eukaryota > Metazoa > Arthropoda > Malacostraca > Amphipoda > Hyalellidae > Hyalella > Hyalella azteca. Next base: position 93,456 of record NW_025937752.1, on the reverse strand, counting down.
TTATTTTCTTGTAATGATTTTTGCTGCTGCATGAATAAAGAATAAATAAAATAACAATAAATAGGATTCTGTTAACGTTATTTATTAATTATAAGTCAGATCATAAGTTCAAAATAATAAATAGGATTCTGTTAATGTTATTTAATGATTATAAGCCAAATCATAAGTTCAAAATAATAAACAGGATTCTGTTAATGTTATTTATTAATTATAAGCCAGATCAAAATAATAAATAGGATTCTGTTAATGTTATTTATTAATTATAAGCCAGATCATAAGTTCAAATTAATAAATAGGGTTAATTTTATTTATTAATTATAAGTCAGATCAAAATAATAAATAGGATTATTTTTATTTATTAATTATAAGCCTTATCACAAATTCAAATTAATAAATAGGATTCTGTAAAAGGGTGCGCATGGATCACCTGAGGCTGCAGCAGCAGCATGCTGGTGTTAGGCTGCAGGTTTGGATTGCTTTGCTGTGGTGCGCGCTCAGGAGATGATATGTCAACCCCTGTCGGAAGAAAATCAAGTACAGGGGTTAAAAAATTACTAATCAAAAATACTTATGATACAAATAAATAATATATCTGGATTGCATTGCTGTGGTGCGCGCTTAGGAGATGATATGTCAACCCCTGTCGGAAGAAAATAAAGTACAGGGGTTAAAAAATATAACTCAGTACTCGACAATCATGGCAATCTTTGGTGAGAGAGAATTTCAAAATCAAAGATTGACTCTCACCAAAGATTGCCAAGTTTTTGTCTCACCAAAGATACAAAAAATATAACTCAGTATACTCACTGCAGTGAGTGACAGAGAGCGCATTTTCTCATCGACGAAAATTTGAAGTTACGGACGGACAGACAGACGGACAGACTGACAGACAAACTGACAGACAGACGGACAGACAGACAGACAGACAGATGGGCGGACAGACGGACAGACAGACGGACGGACGGACAGACGGACAGACAGACGGACGGACGGACAGACAGACAGACAGACAGACAGACGGACAGTCAGACAGACGGACAGACAGACAGACAGACAGACAGACAGACAGACAGACAGACAGACGGACAGACAGACAGACAGACAGACAGACTGTCTAGGGGTATATAACCATTATAACATTAACGTGAATATACAGAGAATATGGGATTCTGATAGACAATGGAACGTATTAAATAAAAACGATTTCAAGAGAATCTATTGGAGTTATATATTAAAGTCTTAAATACAACTATATATAGGATAATAAATCTGAAGTAAACCCGGGGTAGGTAAACCAATAGCTCCATTTAGCTTTAGTAATTAGAAAAATAAGTTAAATTCTACAAATTATGGATATGTCTATAAATATCTCATTAAAATCTAACATCTTTCGACATTTTCATTTTTCGTAACAGCCTCCAGCCCGGAAATAAATTCCTTCGAGTACCAGATGGTGAAATTAGAATCTTAGCCATGGAAGAGTGTATCAATTATTGATTCAATATAAATTGAATAACAATCGTCTGATCATAAGCTTATGTGCCATTTTGAAATAATAGTGATTTAAATTCAGTCATTGTTGCAAAAATAATTTGTTCTAAATTTAAACAAAATTGTAAATGTAAAGGTTAATTTTAGTCCAGCTAACGATCGCAAAGAAGAGAAATGTTCAAATAAATAATGGATGCAAGTTTTAATTTTTTGTCTCTATTCCGTATGATATTTTCAGAATATGTAAATTTTATTAATACTCGAGAAACGTTAATGAGATTAAATATTCGCAAGATGAAACTCATTAATACTCGAGAAACGTTAATGAGATTAAATATTCGCAAGATGAAACTCATTAATACTCGAGAAACGTTAATGAGATTTAATACTTGCGAAAATAAACTCATTAATACTCGAGAAAAGTTTTTTGTTCAAATAATACAGAACTACATGATTGAATATGAATAAATATTTGTATTCAAGATTTTTGTGTACCATTAAAACAGTAATATTCATTGAATATGAATGAATAATTGTATTCAAGATTTTTGTGTACCATTGAAAACAGTAATATTCAATTTCCCAGTTGACGATGATAGGCGTATTTGCTGAAAGATAAGCTCAGTTCGTAGGTCAGAATTAAATTCTTCCTTCACAAGTTTTATTTTCTCGAAAGTTTGTTCACACTTTGCCTTGGCTGCTTCCAATGTGACGCAACGTGTTTGTTAAATGTTCAGAGATAAAGCCACAGAAATTACAATAAAAAACAAAGCGTGGACAGCCAGTCGGAAGTAATAAATTTATTCCAAATTTAGAATAAACCTTGGAATTCATGGAAACGACCGCAACAAGACGCTTGACTTTTGAACAAAAAATTTCATTTATTAGGTCAAGTTTATAGACCATCCCAGTACCGCACCTTCCCAGTTCATACCGAAGCGTACGTTTGGGCACGGCGGGATGTGTGTGCACTTCATTGCCTGGTGCGAGCACAAATTTGACTTATACCGAGGGTTAAACTAATCATCTTCCGGGAAATACACAATGAGACCGAGTCATTGCCACTAAATAAATCTGTAACAAGATGATTGTTTCACCAAAACTCCCATGATATTTCAAGATCCGCTGTTTTTGCTGCAAATGCTTTGTCTTGTAATGAGTTAGAATAGGTTTTCGGCAAATATAATTCGGTGATTCAACTAAAATTATTATCTGTTTATAAGAAAGTTAGAGCCAATAGACTTGATCGCCCGATGTACTCTGCAGAATAATGATTTTGAACTATGATTTATTTCAAATATTCAATCTATTATCCAAATATATTACCAATATATTACGATATTCAAAGATATTACGGTAAAAATATATCCAAATTACGATATTGATTTTACTTGATAATACAAGTACAACCGCGATCGAAGGTGGTTTATTATGACAGGCGAGCATATGGCTTGTTGTTGTCCGGCAATTCTTTCGTCTGTTCGAGTTGCCCATATGGCAGCTACGCATTGATGTAGAGCGAACTTCAATGCCCCAATAATAAAACAATTGGACATGCTTGTGATGTACTACGATCGAATTTGATAGCCATTTTAGATAGGGTTGACATCGCAGGCAGGGCGACACAAGAAGCCGTGCATTTTTAGCAGCATCTGCTGAAGCGAATGGCTCATCAAGCTGTAAATTACCTAATAAATACTGTGGCCGTCTAAAAGACGCTGATAATTCTAATAGGTAGCGAGTTACATGTTAGACTGCAGTAGATAAATGATTGGTAACAGACTGATTAGATGAACTACGTAGCCACGGCCTCATCACAATTGTGGTATATTTAATTGAACAGGTGCCTTGTACATGTGGCCCGGCTATCTCATTATATAGTGGCACAGATTTTAAAATATAACCACCTTCAGATGTAGGTACTAAAAAACGGTTTGGCCACTGGACTTGTAGAAGTATTCAAATTTAAATTCGTCGCATCATTTGCGACAGAAAACACCTACGCAAAAACACCACCACGTCGTAGAATAGTTTATCACATTCCAAATCTTCGTTTATTTGAATTCGTATACTGAAAATTAAGGGTCGGCAGAAAAATTGGATGATAATTGTACTAAATATACCTATAGTTTCATCATTTCTTTTTGCACAAGGTTTTCAGCTTTCACTGATGAATTTCTAAAAGATATCTTTTTTTCCCAACAGAGTCACCCTACTTCACACGACGATGGTCCCTGCACAATTACGAAGATTAAGTCTTTCCCATTTCTTATAAGTCTACGCAAACGCTCACCATCCTTGGCACGCCACAGCTAGGTTGCTTTAATCGTCTGACATTTCGCGGTTAGTGCATCTAATTTGCGCGTCGAGTTGGGAAGGCAAGTGCTCGTTCTAAAGAGGCTATTGTTGGGAGGCGCCAAGCGAGACACGGACTACTTTAAATCTTCCCCCTGCCTCGAGTTTACGATAGGACAATTTGCAAGGCCATATTCCAGCCATCCTTAAGAGTCCTGATGCGCTGTATACGCCGCATTGTAGGCCACCCTCGGCTCCGGATAAGCAGTTCCTATTGTGTTCAGACTGAGGGGGACGTCGTGGTTGTGTTCAGCAGTATATCGGCCCGTTGCTTTGTTCATCAAAACCTCATTAGTTTGGAAAGCCACTTGTGAAATTAGAAGTGCTGGTCTGTTCCTTGCTGAAACATGTTTATTTCAACCTGTATCCGGCATTCTGGCTTCAATTACTACTAATTCAAAGCTAAGAGGGACGTTATTGCTACATAATTTTCAACCAATATAGGCATGCTAGTAACAATTTGATTCTGCTTCAACATAGAAATACATTGACCTTAAATATGAGCCAATTTGAACATGAACAAACAAATGCGATGAAACGAAAAATTACCTTTTTTTACAGTGATATAAAATTATAATAATGATACATATTTACATCATCCTTTAATTTTTTAAAATAAAATTATATTTACTCAAGAATTAAGTATGATATTCAAGATGTTAATTGAACTTAAATTTTGAACATTGATACGAAAAATCTCAACATGTATTTCAAGATCATTTATATCAATAATCGTAGGTACTACGAAAAATATATACACGAATCGTTAATAAGAAACATAATGTCGGTAGTAGATCCATGTTTATTCCTAACTTTCAAATATTATTTGCCGTCAATATTTCCCAGCTGCTCGACAATTTCCGAACACACTCAAGAATGTATGTCCTTGAGACGAGTTTTTTAACACAACTTGAATGATTCAATAAATTCCTTATAATAAAGAAGGTCATCCACACAGATGTGGGCTCAGAGCTCACCGAGGAACGAGTTGAGACTGGGCATGCCGAGTCGAAAATGTGTCATTCACTCATGTGTCATGTAGAAAAATGTGTCATTCACTCAGAAAAATAAATGAATGTGTCCAAATATCGATGCACTATTTGCTCATGTGAGACATCCTGACCCAGTTTCGTAAGGCACAAAGGCGCAGTATCAGTGCTACGGTTAGAAAGTATGTGTCAGGTTTGGACGATATAACCAATCCTTTTTTTTCCACCAAATGTGTGCCATAGAACTGGTGACCCAGCCCACCAAATTTATTATCCACAAGCAGATAAGCTCGCGAGCTGCGCACTCGCCTTTATAATATCAGGTCATCCGTTGATTGTTAATGTTTAGTTCGGAATCTTTACTATTTTGTAGACCCAGATTCTTGGCTTCTAATTGCAGACAGACACTCGTTGCCTCTCGCTTCGCAGGCGCTCATCGTCGGGTCCTTGCAATATCCAGTAAACAATGGAAAAGAGAATCCCTAAATGGATTTACGAGATTGTTACTCGCCCCTTCTAGACGAATTCACATAAAAACATGTTCTCGGACGCGAGAACATCTCAGGCTCGAATTCGGAGATACGCACTCTTTTCTATCAGCGGTACATACTCGCATGAAGGAGGAATGAATCGATTCAGGTGCTATACATACATTGTTTTTCAATGGAGAACTTTGTTTTTCGAATTGAAAATACAAAGGTATGTTGCCATTAAATAAAATATTATTATCAGCCAAGTTTACGGTGGATCAATGGATAATAAGATCAATAATGATCGCCACGTTAATAAAATTGGATTGTTATGCGTCCCCTCACTACGTTTGTCGGATGAAATTTTAATATAATAAACTTTAGACATATTACGCAGGAAATGATATTCTCTTCAGAATATTTAGAAAGAGAATCATTCTTTAATTAGTACTGCGATAATAGCAATTATTTAACAATGAAACATCATAGTATACGACACTGAAAAATAATGTATACATAGTGATATAGCTTTCATGTATTTATATTGAGAAAGGCTGGGGAAAAGTAACATTAATGAATAATATGAAATAATTTATAAATTTTATTTACAACTGTAAGCTTGGAAAAAAATTCCGTCGACATATTACCCGTTCAGTAGAATTATCTATTAATTCGATGCGAAACCAGGTACCGGCATTGTGATTCAAGACCTGCGGGCGACACAAGTGAATGTCGATCGCACTTTCTTTTTGGACGCGCTCTACCATGCAGGATCGGACATCGAGCTGCTGCTCTCTACTTCCCTTACGAAGGCTCGTGAGTTTTTGTCACACAATCACTTATCTGCCTGCCCCTCCCTGTCCGTTACCGAGCAAAAGTTTCTCCAGTAAAATGAACAGTGATCGAGTTGAACGAAGCATTTTGAGAGAAAGGCTTGGAATGAGCAAATTTTTTTTAATTGAACAATAAATTACTTTGCGTATGGCTACAGCGCATAGGATTTCTTCGTACTGAAGATTTATGTCATGGACGCATGTGATGATTGATTACATAAATAGATATTTACACTGAACTAAATAATCTGAACCATGCACGAAGCTCGCTCGAGACGCAAAATGTCTTAATGATACCCACACTTGATAAGAACTTAATGTGTTTTATGTAACTTTTTGTAATATTTTTAAAGTCAATTTAATCACCATAGGTAAATTCGAAGGACAACTTATCACCCAGAACTTGCATTGAACTATATATATATTATGCTAAAACGGATGAAAGTTCAAATGAAGTGCCTCAAGTAACACGCCACGTTGGGTTTGTAATTCGACGCTGTGACGCTTTACCAATATTTGAGAATAATTTTTATATCAATTCTTTTATTTTTAGTTATTTTTATGGAATTTCAGTTTTTATGATAAGAGGTTTGCGATATGTTCACTCGCAGTTATTAAAGTGCTGCATATGGAGTAATAGAGCCGAACTCTCAAATAGTTTTTCGCAATTTTTTCATTAAGTCACACGCGAATCCTTTTTGCCAAATGATTCATGGAATAAATTTCCGAACTATTCGTTAAACCAGCAAGAATCGACACGATCGTCGACGTCAACTCGCCAATTTATCATTTCGTTTATCGAATACGTTTTTTTTTCATCGTCTCTAGATTATTTTATTATCTAAATAATTCTTGGAGATTTAGAATTTGCTCTTGCCACAAATTTCATCTTTCCAGAATACAGTTTTACCTTAATTTAATAAGATTAATACACTAAACGACGATGGGCCATAAGACATCAAATCTGAGACTACCTCCAAAAAATAAATCGCTTTGAATTGTAATCTGTCGTAAGAAACGACAATTGTCAGTTTCTTAAAAGAAGCCTACTCAGTTATAACAGTGACACGCAATATAATATATACGAACTTGAATATTGTTGGACTTGCGGATAAATTATAATTGAATACTCAACGAGTATCAGGTTCAACATATGCTTCAAACACGTCCAATACGTCAATAGTTAATTGACGTTAGTCAGCACCTAACGACGCAATAGTCAGTCGTTAACTGGATTATCATTTGACGTCAACTCGCCAATATCATTCCGTTTATCGAATACGTTTTTTTTCATCGTCTCTAGATTATTTTATTATGTAAACAATTCTTGGAGATATTAAATTTGTTCTCACCCACAAATTTCATCTCTCCAATTAAATTAATTTAAGTTGAATACACTAAACGACGTTGGGCCATATAAGACATCAGAACTTAGACTAAATCCAAAAAATATATCGCTTGAATTGTAATCTTTCTTCAAGCTGGTTGGAGCCTTATCGTTGCCATCATGAATTAGTTAGAATGTTAAAGATTATATTTGATTGAAAAATTATGTTTCTGCAACATGTGGAGTGTGCATGTACGGTGAATCTTTAATAAACATACAATTATCAGTTTCTTAAAAGAAGCCTACTCAATTATAACAGTGACACGCAATATAATATATAAGAACTTGAATATTGTTGGACTTGCTGAATAAATTTTAATTAAAAACATATATTTGATTAAACTTCAAACATATCCAAACATATGCTTCAAACATATCAATACGTCAATAGTTAATTGAAGTTAGTCAGAACCTAACGACGCAATAGTCAGTCGTTAACTGGATTATCATTCTATCTCTTACGCCCGTGCAATCGTTAATCCAGAGTTACGAAGATTAATGAATGCATTTGGTACATTTTAAAAATAAAAATATGAGGAATCTCTCCGTTGCCTAGGAGAATTGAGGAAAAAACACAAAATTGTACAGATCGCTTCTGAAAGAACACCGAAAACAAATTTCATCCTGCCTTATACTTATTTGCTTAACCAGGATAAATAGCTACGTCTGTTGCAATATCAGCATCACTAGATAGTTGTCTACATCTAACATTTACTAGATTCAGCCGTCAAGGAATCGGACAAATACTAATTATTTAATATGACAGTTAGTTTTAATAATATTTTCACATTATCCGCATGAGAATAGTTATAATCAAAATAAAAGTACAGTCGGCATAATGGACACAACATTTGGCAGCAAGGTACAAAAATATCCCAAAGCAGACATGTCTGTATAATAAGAACACATAATTAAAATTTCTGAACGGCAGTGCAGTAGCGCTGTATACATAAGGAGCTTCACTGATTAATTTGACTGTTAAATTGCGCATTTTTCCGCATTTGGCGAATGCAATATTATAGACGATGCGTTAAAAGTGGATTCATTTGCGTTAATTTGGTTAATTTGTTCGAAATGCGCAATTAAGTGAATAAATTGATAGGAATTTTAAATATCAGGAAACCTCGAGTCTAATGAAAATATTTTATTTTTAATATAAATAATTTTAGTGAATTAGCATAATATAGAATGAACGATAGGGTTGACATAGAGAGGTCACAAACATGGAAAAAATATGCTGCAAAATTTTTTTCATAATCAGGAGCAACAGTAAAAATGCAAATAAATCCAGGCTTAGACTTGAGCAGCTTATGTTGCATAAAAACTTGCGAGAAAAAGTACGTCGGATGAAACCTGTCACCGCGTTAGGCTGGCATCAAGTTAGCAGGTCCATGAATGTAAAAATTATGTCGTCTGATGGCTATATAAGTTCAGTTTAATAAGGCTATATATACAAGGTCACAGCTGAATATCCGAATCTAAAATAAAAATTTTAATTGATGAATCTAAACTCGCAACATATTCAAATATTCGTCAAGTATTGTAAGCTCTTTAGAGCAATCCAAGATTGTTGTAAGGACAGAGTTATTTCTAATTCACAAAATGCGTTATTTAATCTCAAGCTTTAGACAGACGAGTGAAGGGATCAAGAGAAAACTCCTTTAATATAAATGCAACAATAATGTAAGCCTATAGGCACAATATGAACAGTGAAAATATCGTCCAAGTTTCCATTTGCAACAAGAAATTATTTCTCAAGGTTTATGAATAAACACGTAGCGTACAGCATACAACACCTAAGGTACCACATCTAATGATACTTAAATTTAGAGTACCGTATTTATTTATTTTAGAGTATTTAATGATAATAAACTAAATTTCAAAAGGCTTCTAATCATCGGATTGAGCTGAAATTTTATTGATCTTAAATTACAGAATAGGCAACGATTCCTATTAATATCAAAGAATTACGAGACTTGAAATAATAATTTTTCTCCTAGGAGTCAGTCTGCTCTCATTATAAAAATTGTGAGACTAAACTAATATTCGAAAGTCAAGCTTAAACACATACACAAAATCGACATCGAGCACAAGGAAAATGGGCCCCAATTAAAATATACGTGGGTGTCAATTCTATTTATCTTGATTTAAATATATTCATGAGTTGCTCGAATTTCGCATCGTTGAGTTCCATACGTTGAATAAGATAGAAGTCGTCTTGATGCGGTCGAGTGCTCTATGCCGACACCTTCGTTGGTGACGAATGCTAGTTCATGAAGTCCATGTAAAGCATGGCTGTTTTTATGTCCACAGAGAAACCTTGGACTGTTGTGAGAGATAAATCTTCATCGACAATAAAAGATCAATTATTGTCCACAGAGAAAATTTTTTTAGTTTTCTTGTAATGAACAAGAAACATGTATGAAGACAAATGAACAAGTATATCTTTTAAGTTTCAAGTGTTGTTCTGTTCTGAGTTCTAAATAATAGTTTTTTTGAGTTCTGAGTTTTTCTCACACACTGACTTAGAGAAAATTTAATGTCATAGTTGATAAATCATTGCATGTTTCGACAATTTCTACAGATGAATCTTTCGCGAAACCAATTTTACAAAGAATGGATGCGATATTTAGTTAAATTTTTAGCAATAATTGTAGATAATGTCTATTTAATCCAATTCAAGTTTCCATCCAGGCTATGATATTGGAAATTATGGCTGAACATAGTTTTTTTCGAGTGAATTCAGTGATCTGAGGCAAGATAATTCACACTATGATGAAAGCCATCCGCACGAAATTCTCGCCAACATCACATTTTTATGTCTCGACAAAAACAAGGAGTAGGTATATTTACCCCAAATATAGACAAAATAACTATGACTATCAATAGAAATATAGATCTGAGCAGAGTGCAGAAATATGGCTTACGATTCAAGACTTATAACTAGCTTCGTGGTTTACTGTATTCGGCTACTAGAAAGTTTCAAAACAGAAGGGGAGCATATATTGATTTTTATTTATCAACCGTAATTCATCTAAGAAACTTACACAAACAACATTGGTTCGCATTATAGCAGTACCTATATTGACATCTTAATTATTAATCAACTGATAATTAGGAGCCAGGAAGATGGCTTTAATGGAACGTAATGCGCGATCAACGAAGGGCAGAGCATTTAAAACCTAATTTAACCAAACGGTTGGTGAAGTAATTTGTGCACATACGTGTAAAGAGCAGAATATTCAAGTGGGTGTAAACAATTAATAGCTGGGCGCGTGCATAAAACTGCCCCATGGAACATAATTAAAAAACTACAGCATCCATGTAAAGAAGCTACCAATTATTTCGCTTAATTGAGTGTGGTTTTTGAGTCTCGCAAACATTAATTTATGTAATCAATTTGAAAGTTTTATAATTTAATTGATAATTTGGAAATGGGGTTTCAAAAAATCCATTTGCGTATTGAAACAGAGCAAACGATTAAATTCATTTCTTCGAGATATCAGTTGAATCCGCATTTAGGGTCATATGAGAAATGAAATTTTACTATCGTTTTTCTCAAAATATCAAGCATCTTCTTTCAAAATAATTTAGTTATGGTTGAAAAATGAGCGTTTGCGTAAATCTCCAGCGACACCCGTTCTCAACATGCACTGAAAATTATAGATCAGATACGTAATAAAAATACCTAATGGGTAACGGTGTTGTAATCTACTCTTATATACGTGTAAGGAACTTTACAAATTTTGTGGGGATAAACTTGAGGAAAACGAAGTCTATAAATGTTTAATAATTTGCGCAGTAGAACTCGTACAACTCGATTCGAACCCTACGACTGACAAGGGTCAGTTTATGGACATTTTATTGCCGTGCTAATAAGTAGATGGGGATTTTATTAAGCAAGGAAGCAGCTCGAATTCCATACAGGCATCTTGTGAAGTAAGCATAAGTGGCACACTTGTTTCTTTCATCCTCATGTTGATAAAGGTAGGTTATAATCCCTTCCGTATTCTTAGAAGCACTGAACAAAATAATGTTGCATCAGACATGCCCAAACTGTACGCAGATTGGGGTTCGTCGTCAGTAAATTGTGAAGATTTGCACTATTTTGGCCATTGAAGAATATTGTTCAGAGACACACGCTCTCGTATATTCGAACTTATCTTTATTCATCTCTTATTTATTCAGAATTATAGAAATTGGACGCAACGATCTTATGTGAAAAAATTTGTCCTTGTGAGTAGTAGAATGCGATGCAGAAACTTACAAGGAATCACTCAAAATTATGTTGAATATGAATATTCATCTGTGTATTAATTCTACCTCTACGTCATATCGAGATCTCAATGAAATCTGGTTTCTCTATACAAATATTCATGCTCAATTCAATCATTCAGTTATCATTTAATATACAAAAATTGTTTTAAACGTATGTTGTTTTGATCGATCATTTTAATATAAATCCTAATTTACCGTTTGATTGAAAGTAATGGTACTTATTGCATGAATGCAAATTAGTAAGGTAAAATGAAGAATACTTGTTCAACTTTCCCGCTTTCTTATATTATTAATCTCTTATCGACGTCGATTACCACAAAACGTTGAAGAAACTAAGCAAACAAGCTTGCGATTCACACAACCGCATTGCTTGTCGAATAGAACACGTAAGATTTTCTTGAATACATTAATGAGATATTAAAAGCATGTTAACCAAAAAATTTTGTGCAGCAGAATAGTAAATTTTTTTAATAGCACATTAATCAAAAAATGTTTGAAAGCGAACGGCGAGCTAAAAATTTTCACACAAAAAGATAGATATTTTTGGGCATTATTTGCTTTTGTATTTCAGGTTATGTTCTCCTTTCGATGAGCATCAGCATCGCACACCAAATTGGCTAGGTATAACTACAATAAATTGAACACACAAAAAAATACACATGAATTTTTCTCGAAGTGTATTTATAGTTTAGGTGTTTAGAGTTAAAAGAACAAGAAAAGTTTGGTGGAATTATTCAAATTTGGCATCGCTAAAATGCTTGTGAGTCTATTTCAAGGTTTATGGCTTAAAATTTTCAAATTAGGTGCAAACCATATTGGTAACATATAGATTTTGAAAAATTGGGAAATAGGGCTAAATCCTATAGTGAAGCTCATGTAATAGATTTTTGGTTATTCCGAACTTATTTGATTATCGAACTTGGACCAGTATTAACCAGTTTTGCGTATGCTAAGCATACGCTCCAAGAAAAAAATGCTCGAATGACTCACAGGAAAAGGATTGGGGAGGGGGGAGGGAGGGGGAAGGGGAAGAACTAGCCTCTACGTACGTTAATTCGCCATCGGATTCGAAGATGTTCCAAGGTATGGAATAAATTGTTGATACTGAGTGGCATTTAATGTAACCTCAGGCCAACCTGCAATGGGTGATGCAAGAAATTCGTTGATATCAAGTGGAAACGTCTATCCCATAAATTAGCGAATATCCCGATGAAATTGCTGGTCCTGAAAACGAGAAAAACCGAAAGTTGCTTCGAGCCCAGGAAACTGGTTTGTCCACTTCTATAGGGAGAAATTACGTGGTTTGGTTACCCTGTTTCTCGGTAGATATGGCATAAAAATTTTTTTACTTGTATGTAAAATCCTTAGAAATACATAAATAGAGTTGCGATTCCTATATCTAAAAACATTTGGATTTGTATGCTCCAATTATAATTTTCAAGAGTTAAATTTTGGTATTTTCCTTTGATTTACATGCTCATAACTTTATTATTATTCTGGTCGGTATCATTCACAAATCAAACTTGCTTATGTTAAAAATAATTACTCGCAATTAAATTGATGAAAAAGAAGTTCAACTGCTTTAGAGTTGGATACGTCAATCAAACGTCGCAAAATCTACATTTTTTTATTTGAATAATGTGAAAAATGATATAATTTTTGAATTGAATGACAAGTGAGAGATACAAATCGAGGAGGAGAGCGCAAAATGAATGTCCATTAATTACTAATAAGTCGCTTGTAACATCCAAGCCATCTAAGGTGACTGTAACGCTACCAACGTAGTGATCCAAATGCCTCTCCTATAACATCATGTTTATTTAATTACGCGGTTCCCAAACAAAGTTCTCTGCTACAATAACTTCCAAGACTCAGTTGCTCCATTCACTCATTAGAGTTGCTATATACACTCATACAGAAACGATTGGATTAGAACTAGGTTTTATTTTTATAATTTAAAAAAAAACTGGCATCTTAATTATGTCGGCAAACATTTGATGTTGCTCTAAATTCAAGATACTGACGGTACACAGTTATTCTGTAAAAAAAAATAATTGGTTTTCACCCATTTGATTTATTTGAATAAATCAAAATAGACTTCAGTAAAATTCATATAAAAACTACATGTGACTATTTCATCTTATTATTAAATTATAATGGATGCCACAGATGCAAAATGCGAGTTTATCAGAAACCTAGTGGTACTGGTAAAACGTTCCGGATGAATCTGAGATATAAAGTATGGTCCAAAATAAAATTTGAATTTAATTCCAGGGAGATAAATATGTCTGGTGCATATCAAGTTTTCCGCCACGACTGTTTAGTGACGAGACGCCAGCACAGATGAGGAGGTCAAGATAATTTTTGTCATTATCTTACGAAGCGAAAGAGCCAACTCATTTGCATATATATTAGACAAGTCGGACTAGATTGATACTAATAAAGGGACCTCAGGCCTTGGCTGCATCACGCGACTGCGAAGAGACAGAAAAAAACAGACGTCGTCTGCGAGCCATGCGAGATCGCCGAGCGAGATGCGTTCGGCGTCTCACAAAGAAACCTCGTTTCAGGGTCTGCGTAATGGTCCAGGGCTGTAAATAAGGCTTCGTGGCGCCGCTGGCCGTAAATATGGCCGAATAACGGTGGCGGTAAACAGGAATAATGCTTCGTGGCCGTAAATATGGCCGAATAACTGTGGCAATAAACAGGAATAAGGCTTCGTCGCGCCTCTGGCCGTAATTATGGTCTAATAATGGTGGCTGTAAACAGGAATAAGGCTTCGTGGCCGTAAATATGGCCAAATGACGGTGGCAGTAAACAGGAATAAGGCTTCGCGGTGCCGTAGGCCGTAAATATGGTTGAATAATGGTGGCTGCAAACAGGAATAAGGCTTCGTGGCGCCGTAGGCCGTAAATATGGTTGATTAACGGTGGCGGTAAACAGGAATAAGGCTTCGTGGTGCCGTAGGCCGTAAATATGGTTGAATATGGGTGGTGGCGGTAAACGGAAATGCCTTGAGCAAGGCATGGATGGGATCTCTATGAGCGGTGTTTCTCGCTGGAAAAATGAAATTTCATGCCCATGAATTACAAAACTTATGAAGATATTTAAAATGACAACTTACCAGCAAAATTTAATCAATTCGTAAGACAATAATTTAAAAGAAAACAAACTCTCGCCGATTCTGTTGTATGTATGATATTACTTAGTATAGTACAAAAACTGCAAGATTTTTTCGCTCACAAATCCCAACTTCCTGATTTCTCAATGTATAACTAATGTACCTATTATTTAGAACAACATTTTTTAGAATAATGTGGCGAGTAATTTTCCAGTTCATACGAGTACGTTCAAAATATTATATCTCGTCTAGTGATATTACCCCTTACTTCTTCATGGCTATAAAGGAACGTTATTAAGCAACCAATGTACTGAGCACAAATGATCCCGAAAAGGTAAATGCATAATGACTGTTGAGAATCATTAGTATTATATGAGTTTCTGTTAGAAATAAATTAACCATTTGGGAATCATTCGACATATTGAAACTACAATAACCCCCTGTCGTACAGAAAAAAGTTGCAGGACATTTGAATGTAAATTGTAGTATAATTGTAGCAATATAAATTTGGATTATAAATTCTCATAATGTGGTAGGAAAATTTGATTGTTTGATATTTGAAATATTTTAGAAGATCAAATCATTAGTCCTAGCTCCATTTCGATCTAGTCTCACGATAGTAAACCATGAGCGATAATGCAGAATAAATATTTTTTTCCAGTTATTTGTGACCTAACTTCCAACAATTTGCATCTATTATATGTACAGACGAAATCTATTTTCCTCAAAACTCATTCATTAAAGTTTAAGACCGACTTTATTATCCTCATATTACAAGACTGGAGTTCGTCGGTGCATAAATGCAATATATTTAAACATGCTAGATACTCAAAATAAACTCATTATCGGGGTCACAAAACCGAGTTTTCATTTCTTAAAAAGTTGAGTAAATATTCTCCAAAATAACACGTAAACCCACAGCAGACAAAAGAAAGTCTTATGCCAGTCTTGCCGTCCATCCGTAAAACGTCTGACAGTCTGACGCTGTCGTCAATCATTCTTCTTCTGACAAGAGGATTTTTGGAGGGATTTTTTTGAGCAGTAAATATTGAGGAGTCTCGCTCGTATATTGTACCGATGTCTAGAATCGGAGAATTGCGAAAATCTGCCATGAAAATTGCATAGCAGACCAAATGATCGGCAAAGAGGAAGAGTCAAGGTAAGTATTCGGAGCGAAAAAAATGGTTCATGAGCGACAAAATGAATAATAAACTGAGTATATGGCGGTAAATTGATAGAAAATGGGACAAAAAAGAGATCAAAATCACGAGATCAAAGCCAGAATAAAGCATACTCGGGAAGCAAGATTACACGGCAAAAAAACGACAATTGTGGTCATGAAAATTCATATCGGAAAATTCTCAGCCAAAATTCACTTTGATTAGATGCATATTAAAAAAAAGGAACAAAACAGAATATTTTCATGCGGTTGATTCACTTGTTCATTGCTATGCAAAATGCAAAATTGTACATTTCAATATGCAATTACCACGAGCGTTCAAAGTTCAACATGTTTTCTTACAAATTTCAGGAGTGACGCTGAAGAATTTAATAGCGTACATATTGACTGTTTCTAGACGCTCAAAGATATATCCGAGTTATGAATAATTATAATGACAATTGAACAATTTACGACGGGTCTTTCATTATTATAAATAGAACTGCGTTATAGAACTTTATGGTAAATAATACTTTATTTACTGCATTTCCTATTCTGAGCCAGCAAATAATAATAAAAAATGCCTGTTAAAATAAATTTACGAATGATCAACATACTTATCAAAGTAGTTTATTATAATCAGCTAGGTTCACAATGAACTGGAATACAGCAAACGTTTTTCTCAAGTGTAAAAAGATGAACAAATTAAGATGTAAATTATTTGCAAGAGTATTTAATACTATGCTCTCGGGATGAAACTGTAACATTTTACCAACACCTTGATTTTTGTACCTGTCATTTGTACCTTTACTTAATTTTATTAATTAAAACTAAAAGCACAGCGAAATTACTGAAAGTTTTAATTACTAAAACTTTTAGTAATTAAAACACTTTAATATGCTGACGAACTTATAAATTACACCTTAAAAACATACGTAATATAGCAGGGAAGGAAGATCTGTGCATCATGAAAAGGTACGAGCAACATTGTTCTATAGAACAATCTTTATAACAATAGATTGAGCAGACAAACGTGCAAATCCAGACGCATCTACGGACATAGTCATTAAAGGAAAGAGATCATTAAGCATGTTAATGCTGTAATTTATATCAAAATTAAATCTACGCGAAAAGTTGCGATGTGTGTCCTGATTCATGATTCAAGAACGTTGTCCAATGGATCTATGGTAACTCTTGCTGAAGAGTTCGATCAATCTTAATAGAGTTCATGACAGTTTAGTCTATTGAATCTTTGGCGCAAAAATTCCCGTTGATATTATTATCTAGTTTAGTTTATTTATTTAAAAATCTTTTAATCCACCTTTGAAAATAAAACATAGGAAATCGATGTATAAGGTAAAACAATGTTTTATTTAGCGAACGCTTGCCTAATATACTGATGTGTTGGCGCGACGAAAGTGAGACTATTTTACGGAAGCGAGCTAACATACTTAGAGTAACACAGTATATCAATAGAGGTGGTAGCATATATTAGACTCCACCATTTATTAGACAAAATCTGCCTTGCCTCCGATATTAGTCATTGAAGATTTACTCCTGCAGGAATTCTAAACCTTAAACTGCCTCCTTCAAGCGTCCACAGTTCTTATTCACACTGCTTAGGGCTACTGAAGCGATTTCGACCACAATATTGACAGCTCGCTGGGATATGAACCCACAAGCCGCCGCTTAAATTTTTGTGTTGGCCGACCAATCATGACTAGATCCTGTCACGGTAGCGAAGCTGCAACTTGATCCTGTCACGGTATCCTGTCATAATCATGACTAGATCCTGTCACAGTAGCGGAGCTGGAACTTGATCCTGTAAGGGTGTCCTGTCACAATCATGACTAGATCCTGTCACAGTAGCGAAGCTGGAACTTTGACCCTGTCACGGTATCCTGTCACAATCATGACTAGATCCTGTCACAGTAGCGAAGCTGGAATTTGATCCTGTCACAATCATGACTAGATCTTGTCACAGTAGCGAAGCTGGAACTTTGTAAGGCAACGCGGCCGGAACGGTTATACAACTGAGGCGATGCAAATTCTAGGAGTGGGGTATTAGCGAATTAGGATCGAATAAGTGTAATAAAAAATGTGCATCTAATCATATTCGCAGGAGTGCAGCCATACGCTGCATTGCAGCTGCGCACTTCCTGATAGGTAGTCCTTGACCGCCTAGTCTTACATCTGCACCTGCATCCGTAAACACTAGTGCACTGGCGGCTATATAAAATACTACTCCACCTGCATCCGTACACACTAGTGCACTAGCGGCTATAAAACACTGCTGCACCTGCATCCGTAAACACTAGTGCACTGGCGGATATTAACACGTTGACTACGATTGCTCCATCTTGTACTATTATTTCAGTTTTTGTACTTTTTTTAAGCAGGATTGCCAGACGGTCATTTTTTCCGGAAAAATTCCGTGATTTAGTTTTTCTCAATTGCGTTGGCTGGCTAAGATTTATGATAGGGGTACTTCCTAATTAAATTTTAAAAACTGCGAAAAGAAAATAAACGGAATTTTTATAGCGGAACCTACAAATAAACTAGTATACATTGAATTATTGGCCTTTTTTGTTCTCGGATTTGGCCGATTTTAGGCAACCTGAATTATGCACCACTATCTTCTGGAAAAATACATTTCGTGGTACGCATATGTACCAATACGTAGTCAACGTATTAAACACTGCTGCATCCGTAAACACTACTGCACTGGATTAAACACTGCTGCACCTGCATCCGTAAACGCAACTGCACTGGCGGCTATAAAACACTGCTATACCAGAAGCAGTAAAGAGTACTGCACTAGCGGTTATTAAAACAATACTGTACCAGTGAATATAAGCACTGCAACACCTGCGACTGTAATCACTGCTACACCGACGGCTGTAAAACACTGCTACACTTGCGACTGTAACACCACAACCCTGCAGGCTGATATCTGTCACCCCGACACTTCAAAAAATTTTAGTATATAATGTGGACCTTTTTACCGATGTATTTGTAGCCTTAGATGTCAATCCACCTACAGCGTTAACACTTGCAACCGCAACTGAGATCAATACTTTAGATGAGATGCATTGAGGAGGTCGTATGGGATCTTTTTACTGGTGTATTCGTAGCCTTAGATGTCAAACCACCTACTGCCGTTAACAATTAATAACTTAACAACTGAGATCAATACGTACTTTAGATGAGCTGCATTAAGGAGGTCGTCTAGGTCTAAAAATCGAGGAATTTGGCTTCTCAGTTTTTAGCTCATTTTATACAGTAGCTGATCAGGAAAAGGCGCGTCCAACGCAGCAAATCGTATGATCGGTATGCGTGCATTAGTTTTTGAGTGAAGTAGTTTCAAATTTAAATAAATGAAAATTTTTTCCATTTGTTTACAAATATTTTTAAGTAAAATGGTATTTAAAGATTATAAGTCGCATCAATTCAGTTGGTTTTGAGCTCATTTTGTAGCTGCGGAAAAGGCGCGTCCAACGCAGCAAACTGTATGACGTGCACGCGTTAGTTTTTGAGTGAGGTACTTCAAAATTCTTAGAAAATTAAGATTTTTACCATTTATTTCCAAAAATTTCTTTAAGAAAAATGCATTTATAGGTTATTATTTGCGTTAAACTAGATAACAAAAATTCATGCAGCGCATGATTGGCCCTCAATCCGAGAAATGGGCGATGGAAAAGCTAAGAATACATTTTCAAGCAAATTTTTTAGCCTTTACTTCTTTTTCATAATCCATATCACTTATTCGGCTTTCAGGAACAATTTAAACGGCCTCATTTAAAATGTATTTTCTCCTTTAATTTTCATGCTACAACATCGATGAACACACCATTCGATTTGTAACGAGAATGTCTAGTGGCTTTGAAAGTTCTTTTCTCCGACTGATCCAATGTTTGAATAATATAATGAAACAATGTTAGGATGGGGGGGGGGGAATAGAAAAAGTCTAATAAAAAAAATTTGAAAAAGGGCTCCTATAGAGTCGGTAAATATTTGCATTTCAAATCGAATAATATGTCTCTCGATATTGTAGCGCGTAAATTGAATGAAGAGATGGGAAAAATGTCCCTCTTTTTCCGTTTTCTATGCCTTTCACGTTTTCCTTCATTTTCTCTAAAATTCATTAGAACAAAAAGTTCTTTTTTTCGTGTTTTACATGAGGGTGAAGTTTTAGAAAGATCGGCCAGTAAATACGGTACGGATTTTTTTTAGACATAGACGATACTCTTAACACAACTCCACACTTGCAGCCGTACGTATAGCAAGTGTGAAATTATTATCACTGCTACCGGTATTATTTGATAATAATAATAATATCACTACACGGATATTATTATCATGGATATTATTACACTGACAGTTTTTATTTTCTTCTGAAGTTACACAACGCCAAAATTAAAAACTGTTGTTGTTAACGCTGTCACATCCATATAGAAAGAGAAGACGCTGTCACATCCATATAGAAAGAGAAGACGCTGTCACATCCATATAGAAATTACCTTAAGAAATAACAAGACGAGAACTTGAGGTGGAAAAACAATGACTAACGACTATACGTGATAATTTTCAGCTCAGCCTACAAACCGAGGTTATGTCTACAGATGACATTGAAGAACAAAATGAGAATGTCAAACTATTTTACATGATGAAATTTATCCCATTGTGTATCTAAAAATTTCAATACAGTTCATGCTTTATTGTTTTGAAATCTATCATCTATTAGAATGAAATTTATAGATATATTACACACATGTTCAACAGAACTTTCACTGCATATATATAGACAATTCTTTATAATTCATGTTAATTTAATATATTCATGTTCTAACCGGTAGATGTGTGTATTGGACTTTGCATTTGAATATGAGAATGAACACCCTACAAAATTTAGAGTTCATTGCAACAGGCACCTTTTATGAGATCAAATTTGAATAACACCATTCATAATATAAAAATTGTAATAAATGAAAGGAGGTTGAGATGAGAATTTTTTAGCTAAACTAGATTTATATTCCTTAAAAAAATAAATAGTAACTATAGACACATGATTGCTTCACAGATTATTATTGAAATTTGTGGATTGTATGTTTAGCTCTCTTTGCGTACCTACAACAAAAATAACCTGTCCGTCAATCATATTGTGCTTCATAATTAATGTTTATCGAGTCTATTAATCTTTGCTAATGAAGGAAAAACACTAAATCAACAGATATATTTTCCCAGTGAAAAGGATTTAGTTCCATTCCAATAAACGTTGCTGTGCATTCACGTTGTAAATTAATCTAATGGAATACATTGCAGTTGATGATGCTGGTATGCGTATAGCTCTTTATAGTACGATTATTATTTACTTGCACGATTATTATTTATTTTTGTATATAAATTTCCGGTTTAGTTCTAGACGACGAGTCTATTGCTAGCGAATGAAGTATATTGAATCGAGTCCGAAGAAATCTAATAATATTTTAACAGCTATATTCATTTTTTTAACTTAATGTCATCTGGCTCTAGTCTTTAATACCAAAAGACTTGTTATGAAATGATTGTTTATCCTTATATATACCGTGGTGAGCGAGGGTTCTGAAGGGCAGTTTCACGTAGCTTCCTTAACAAATTTTAATTTGTAATCTCAGAACTGAAAATATATGCTCTTTAACCGTAGAGTTTTTCAGCTACGGCCAAACCCTCACCCGAAAAATTATTAGACAAGCATACTTGATATATTCAGCATAATAACGTGCATCAGTAACAAAAAAAAAATAAAAAAACAATTAATAAATTCGCTTAGCGATAAAGAATGCGTAAGATTTATGTAAATATCTATTATCTTCGCTGACTATTGAGGAGTTATGAGCAGCATGCAGCTACCGTTTAGACTGCAGTTCATTTATGTTCGGGGGTAATTTGTTGAAATCGAATAGCATTCATTGAGGCATGAAATCACAGCCGCAAGCAATACAAGCAAGTACCCTAACAAAATTTAGAGTCGCCCCAGCTTCTGGTAATCCAAATCAGAAGCTGCCGCGTCTGTAAATTTTCACTGGGTACATCCAAGAAGCTGGTGCAGGCAGCAATTTTAATATATTGCTCATATTTATGACTTCAAGTCACTAATATAATATTTAGGAGCAATTACCTCCGCTCATTTACATGGGACTCCAGACATTGTTGATGAATCCTACACGTTCTCCGACAATAAATAAAATAGAATATAAAATATAAGAGGTATCATATCCTATATTTATGCAGGCATCTTAACATGAACAATATTAATTTGAAATAAACTACTCACTGCCTGATCCTCACCCCAGAATTAGACTAAATAATTAATTAAATCTATTCTGTAAAACTTTTCGTGAACGAAACAACTTCGAATTAAAGTCATAAGTCGTTTATATGTTATCTATCACTATTTTGCCCATGCAGAGCAAATTGCGCGGTTAACTTTGTACGTTAGTCGATAACAATTTCTGTAGGATGCTGACAAAAATTCATGTTAGTTACGCATTGATTCGTCAGATTAATATGTAACCTATAGCTTCTTTCTAGTTATTTGACATTGATCGTACAGGTGCTTTTACATGTGCGCATAATTAGTGCCGATACATGGTGGCTATTATGAAATTTCGAAATTACTTATAGAGTGAATACTTAATGTTCTAATAATCGAACGTACTATCGTTGTAAAACTTTATGTTGTTCATAAAACGATATATAATCTTCAACATATAAAGCAAACCCAATTATATTTCTAGTCTAACATCGAGGAAAATAATGGCAATTGCATAATGCTTGTTTGCCGAGGTGGAGAAGTTCTAGTGAATACTTGCAATGATTTTTTTTTAAATCAATACAATTTAAGCAGAATTCAACGATCGACGTTCGACGTTTTTGTTGGTCCGTGTAATTTTCCAGACGTTTTCCAGACGTAATTTTCCAGACGTTGTCGAAACGTGTACGTAGTTCCTGATTTTAAGAATTGAACTCACTAAGATTAATCGGAATCGAGCTTTGCCTTACAGAATTCCCAGCTTTTCATCCAATTGGATTCATCATAATTTACAAAGAATCAATTTCTGCTTCATAATATCCATTGAAAGATTTGTTTCTGAGAATGTTTCGTTATTTAGGCCTGATATTTTAAATAAATCGCTAAAAAAAACTTTATAAGTACAAGTATTTTGTGAGCTTAATACGTTCAAACGAAAATACGTACCGTGAATCATGATTAAGTTACTAATGATTAATTAATTAAATGATTAATTATGTAGCGCTATTCTGAGAACTTACCTTCCACAAAAAGCATGAAGAACTCCAGTAAATAGCGACCTCAGTCCAACACTGTCTTCGATCGCACTCATAAACGCTTTATTATTTCAGAAGCAGAAACAAATGAGTAAACAATCACAAAAAAAAAGAAATTTAAACTAATGACAAAAGACTAAAGATTTTCTCCGGGTCTTAAATGACACTAAAACTCAAGTAATCTTGACCAAAAAGTCTAACTGCTTTGCGCCTTGTGTTCAAAACGTGAATTTTGCAAGAATATTGCATTTCGTTGAGAATTCACCTTGAATTATTCATTTGTAATTCGCTTCGTCGAAGAAATTGATAAAAAGTTCCACATTGCGACATCACACGTAGCAACCAAACGGGAAGTGCAAGATCCGCGGTCTACAATCCAGATTTGGTTTTGCGTCGATTCAGAATATCATTAATGGCTAAAAAGGGAGATTTTATTGTGAGGTGAAATTTGGAATCGTTATACTCGGATGTTTGGAGCGATGGATAAAATTTTGCTAGAAAAAGACAGAATGTGAAATACTCCTTTTTGTGATCAACCAATGAGTAGTTCTATGAATAAAGATTTCCCTGAAATATATTCAAAAAAGTTATTACAGACAGTGATAAATAGGATTTACATTGTTACAAGTAATGATAGACGCAGAAAGGGAAAGTGATCAAAGGTTTGGAAAGGGAAATGAATTATACAGCACTATGAACACAAGCCAGTAATCCTGAAATTTTTAGATAATAGTGGACTGAAAAACATCGTATGGTCACTATCAAATAATGACGGTAATGCAAAGACTACAAAATATTTAGTGTACTTAGAAAAAAAACGTAGAGTTCTGATAAAAAAATATTTTTTTTTCTACCTCAGCCACGCCTAAATTCACGTAATTAATTTTATAAATTCATAAAGGGTCTAAGCGAGCTATCACAGACACTGCTGGTCACACAAGTTCACTCGAGAGTGTTGGACAACAACTGGAAAAAGTTTCTCGGCTGCACTGAGCCTCGCTGCAAGGGTAGGCGTGGTGCTAGTGCTACCCTTATGCCTGCGATCACACAACTAACGGATCATTTCACGCGGAATGCCGCATGTGTGTGCACGTCGTAGTGGCAACATCGGAGCCACCCGCCCGTTCACTTTTGCTATCGTTCGAGCTCCGACAAAGGCGGGGCTGGGTCTCGAGGAGAAGGCGCAGAAGGGCGGGACAAATCTAGGGAGGGGCCTTTGGCTGCATTGCTCATGACACCGACTGGATCCCCTCAACGTGCACCATCCAGCTCCCCCTTCTCCCATCCTATATTCCTCTATCCAGACTTCCAGACCCTGACGCCCTCAACCCAGGGAGTGGTCGCACCCTGCGCTCGCTGCTGCCACTCTCGCTCGCCACTCCAGGATAGGAACACGACAGGCGCTCGTCCTGTGTTGTGGATGCTCGGCCACTCATGTATATCTTCATATTAGTCGCTTCTACCAAGAAAAAATAAATGTAAATCTAATCAATATTTAAACTTAGATCGACCTTTTATATATTCTTAAAATAATTATTTACAGGCGCCCGTTCTGTGTTGTGGATGCTCGGCCACTCATGTATGTCTTCATTAGTCGCTTCTACCAACAACATAATGTAAAATCTTACCAATATTTAAACTTAGATCGACCTTTTTTATATTCTTAAAATAATTATTTACAGGCGCTCGTCCTGTGTTGTGGATGCTTGGCCACTCATAGGTACCTATATCTTTACTAGTCGCTTCCACCACCAATTAACATAATGTAAAATGTTACTAATATTTAAAATTAGATCGACCTTTTTTATGTTCCCAAAATAATTATTTATGAATAGGACTTATGAACCATCGAGAAGACTAGATTCAAGATGCCGATGGCATCGAATAATCTCCCCAGCTAGCGATATTCTGGAGTCATTGAAACAAAACACATAGTTGAGGCGCAGTTATAAATATTTTAAACCGTAATGCCGAACAATCGTTCACTCAGGCAATTTGAAACGAAACGACCAAGATAATTACAATAATAGCTCTATCAGAACGATCAATATATAATTGGAATAATAGTTTAAATATCTCACGGGACTATGACTTCTATTCAATTGAGACCGAAAAGAATATAAAATTAAAATCGACCATGGAGTTTTAATTCACTCATGATTACTAATTCCAGCACGAATTGGGAAACCCATACCGGCGTATTTATGAAATAATAGTGCGACGAATGGTTAATTATTAAAAATTAGTTAAATAATTTTTACTAGGTATTTAACTGGAACAATTGCATGAATGATTTCAAGCAAGCGTTTAGAAGACTTTAATTCAACGTAATAATGTGAATCATTCAAAAAAGAACCTTCGATTTTTTTCGAATCTAATTAAATCCGTGCGTAAAATTTATACACCGGGTCAATCCCGTGATTCTAATTCAAAGTCCCATTGGATGGATTGGACAAGCACTTGAGATCAAGACCACCTAGGAAAATGGAGGCGTAAAAAACGTTTTCTTCGGTCACGAAGGGTGTTCAGCCAGCGGCTTGTTCGTGCATCTCCTGCTGTTCGCTGTGCTGGGGGTGTAAGGAAGCCTCGTATCAAGAACACAATCCCAACTGTTTTTGACCGAGGTCAGATTGTCTAACTAAAAGCTCGTGACCATACATCATGCTTAATAAAATAATTGTAGCGACATTGTCTCTACTCGACCGCGCAAAGTAACTCAATTATATATAGAAATTGCCTCATGGGAGGCTTAATCTTTAACTGAAAGCTTGCTCTGAGTTCTCAACAACTACAAAAAAAAAAAAAACCTTAATAGTTTAAAGCAGTTGCATGTAAAAAAGATTTCCTTCTTTTTGGCGAGAGGAAAGAAAAATAGGGGACAAAAATCAGGTTTTAAATGCAATAACTACACTGCAGTGACCAAGACTCAGCAAGGTTACGTTCCGCCTATACTCAGTTCATTTCAGGGGCAAACCATAATAAACGTTTTTGTGAGTCGTATCAGGAAGCTGGCTGGCCAAACAAAGCACGTGATTCTTAATTGCAACAAAAATGCGTCGTGCGCTCCTCAGAGATAGTGCGCAGTCATTTTCCGTATATTTCTGTACCGAAGGCGTCTATTTCAATGGGTCCAATGCTCAGGAAGTCCTTTGGAAAACAATGGTCAAGCGGGCTCCGTGAATGAGATTCAGGCAACACAAACACCTTAAATCTCTGCGTAGAACAATAGACAAGTTTCAGGGGCAATCTGTTTAGCCGCAGCCTCTTGTTGACACCGCGAATTAGCGTCAAATAAATCGACCTAAATTCTGGCAGCGGTAGCTGGAAATAAGCGTATTTTGCTTTACGGTAGGTAATTAATTGTAATTGGGGGAAATTAATCAATCAATTACTAGCTTAAAGTTAAGGAATTTGGTTTATTTTATGTATGATTGATAACACTCTGAAATACAACACGAAGTTGTGAGATATTATTCTTGTCAATGTCAAGTTTTTCTGTTCAAAAATCTCTGTGCTTTTTTTTGCACAGAAATAAGAGTTTATCGGCAATGAGTGAAATACTAACAAGAAACGCGAGAATTATCGAAATAATATTTAAATCTGTAGTATATCTCATTCAATTAAATTTTAATAATAAAATGCTTGTTATAATTGAGTCTATAGACACCGTGAAAAACATAAGTTTTTTCCTTAGTAAGCTATAGCAGTCGTTTATTGTATAGGAGGATAGACTCTCAATATAACCGGTTTGTGCTCAGACTAGGAGACGAGTCTTTGTTGGAGTTGCAGCTTCGAGGAAGAGCAATGAAAGCTTTGCTTTTATGCTTTCAAGTGCAAGCATAAATGCCTAAAAAACCTACAACGTAAGCGGTTTGATAAAAACTAACGGTAAAAATGAGGTAAACAAATGTCCTAAGTGTGTAATGATGTAATACGATACGTAATGACTCAAAGTGATAAATTTTCTTTCAAAACATTTTCTCAAAAAATATTGGGAATGCAATAATTTTTTTTAATTGCAGTTTTGGCTGTGTACATGTCATGATCTGACATTCCCTGAAGCTCAGAGAGGCAGTAAAGCGAGTGACTCGCTCAATCTTACGACTAGAAAACCTACATCAAACTGCTCCACATTAGGCGAGTTTTGCAGTCGTAATATTGTGTTCCACATTTGGCGAGACTGAATTGCACAATCTTACGACTAGATAACCTACATTAAACTGCTCCATATTAGAAAATTTTGATGTGAGTCAGCGAGCGCTCAGTCAGTCGCTCGGTAACGACTGAATTGCACAATCTTACGACTAGATAACCTATATTAAACTGCTCCACATTAGCTAAATTTTGATGCGCTTCAAGCGCTCAGTCAGTCGCTCGGTAACGACTGAATTGCACAATCTTACGACTAGATAACCTACATCAAACTGCTCCATATTAGCCGAATTTTGATGTGAGTCGGCGTGCGCTCAGTCAGTCGCTCGGTAGCAGCGGCGAAGGCAACTTAGATCGCGACACTGAAGGCCGATGAGGTCACGATCAGAGCTACGCTCTACACGCACGTCGTTTAGTCGGGGAAAATAGAGCCCGTCTTCCTGGACAATTCGTGTACCAAGGAAAGCCATTTAATGTCATGTTGATGTCCTTGCCACAGAATTATTGCGCTTAGCCATTAACAATTGAAAAATCTGCAGCAGAGATATGTTTCTTGTTATAAATACCTGAGCAGAGGATGGGTTACAGGCGCAATTAGGGAGGATGCAGGCGTGGTCAATAAATTTTATGAGCAATAAATACTCAATAAAAAGATGTACGGGTTTTCTTATGAACGAAATGCCCGGCAGAAGATGGATAGAACAGTGAATGAGTTTTACGTAGTATTCCTATTTACTTCCGTAAATAGACATTTCTAGCGAGCATAACTTCCATTCCTGAATTGCTTTAAAGTTAAAATATGGTAAGCTTTCGGCCTGAATTTTCCAAGTAAATTTATTATATTCCTCAGTCTACTATTCACATTGACTAGTGTTTTTTTCAACAGATAATTTTTTTTGTGGAAATTCTGGTCACTCCTACAATACACTGTAAATGTCTAATCAGGTTTCATAGCCAAAAGGAAACCAAGGAATAATCCGAGTTCGATCAGGTTATCATAATTCAAAAGACTTATTCATTAAATTTATTCACAGTTAAATTCATACGCGCTGATTTGTTGTCGGAAAGTGAGCTATTTATTTCTCAAGTTCAACTAAGGACAGAATTAAAATTAACAAACTCCACAAGTAAGAAACATCACCAAAAAGATTTAGGAGTTGGTAGTCGTACTGAAGAGTTTTCTTATACAAGAACAAAGAGTCAAATTCAAACAGAAAAACATCAAGAGCGGAAAAAATTCCCTGGATTACGAAAAGAAGACTGAAGTCACTGCTGGCAAACACACCCGGATCGTGTCTCTCGAGTCCACGACAGCGATCGTTCAAGACTCTCATGTTCACGAAAAAAATCACGAAGAATTTTTCCAAGACCACGTACAGTCGGAAGGCAGCGTTCCTCTTCCTCTCTTTCTCTATGTATAAAAACAGGATTTACTGGCTATTGAATGAATTGCAAACCTGTTTCTCGGAAAGGATTTAGAATACAAATGAATCTGGACGTGTTGGCGTTGAAGTTTTTTGGGTTGTTTTTTGGGTTAATTGTGTACATTTAACGACAAGAATAAAGATAATGAAAATATTCGTTTGTGCTTGCAGCGAAAATACCAAAGATCCATTAAAAAATTCCGTCGCCATTAGCCGAGTTTCAGGGATCTATTACAGAGCAATCAAAATCGCAGGAATGACTCATCATATTCGATACTTATTTTCTCAATGGACTAACTTCCAAACGCTGAAGCTACTTCAATCATGCCTCACTGTATGAAATGGAAACACGTTAAAACGATTCCAAAAACCAAATTAATTGACATATGATTATGGCTTGTAAATCGACCACTGAAAATATTTTCCCCAAGCTACTTCTACTGAGAAATATGCAGCTCTCATTCATAACTATGAACAGCTGAAGTAAATCAACGAATTATCATTTTGTAATTTTTGTCTGCATTACTTTTCCGATATTATATTTACTCAAAAATATGTAATGAGTGAGTCGCGTCTGCCGTATGGAGTCTGCCAGACATTTTCAGGCACTAATGTCAGAGCAATACACGATCGCTGTTCATAGTCACGATTTACGCATCCATGTAAGCAAGACATTCGACTGCAAGTCAATCTGTCCGTAGCTCTGGGCATTTTTAACACAGGTAGACTGGCAACTGAGAAATGTTTTTTCGATTCTTAAGAATTCTCCAGTCAGTACAACTTTTAAGCGTTGGATGGAATGTCTGCTCATGAAATTGTAATGATCGGTATTTTACGAACGTGATTCGCATGCACTCGAATTCTTTAACAGAGCTTGCATAACAATGGAATGAAGTATGGACGTCCGTAAATAAAACGGGAGGTAATGTTATCCTGCAATGAAATTATGGATTGTTTTAAGATTAAATATTTGCACGTTTAATGATGTTTAATTGTCTCATTCTCCAATAGCATTAAAGCTTCCTGGTGAAGAAACTGACGCGCGAATGTATTCTGTATTTGTTCCGTTATATAGAGGCAGTGCTTTTAAGATAGATGCTGAAACGAATCACTAGAAATTAAATAACAATTGTTGGCTTAGCCAACAGGTTGGTTACTCAAAAAATTTTTGTCGTTTTTTCAAAACTTCTAATTGCACTGACGTGCATCACGTTTTTGAATAATTTGATTATTCTGGACAATAATGACCATTTTCACTAATTTTCAACCAAGCGCAGTCTTAGCAAAAAGCATTTTTTTTTTTGCTGGATTGAAATGTTTGAAAGCACGTAGATCTGCTCGAGTCGAAATGATCAAAGCTGTCGCAAGATTTACTTTCGATGTCAAGATCATGCAAGCAACAATCAAGACTTTTTGCTGAAAGAAATTCCTGAGGTCATTGTTGAGCCAGAAAATGACAGACAGAGCGCAGCATTGTTAATGGACGACAGAACAGAGTTTTATATTGAACTACGCAAAACATCCCTTTCATTAAAAACGTCCTTGTGTTTAATTACCGAATTGAAAAAAATACTTTCTGTTACACAGCTTAGGTTATATATAGATTTACCATACTTATCTCGGGAACTGCGCAGTGTTGAAGAAAGTACTTCAATAGAAAATCTCCATCGTAAAATTCTTTACAGTAAAAGTACCAAATAACAAATTGGAAAGTTGGTAACAGTTTGAGAAAAAAAACGGATTAGTTGGATGAAGTGCTAAACGGATGACGGATAGATGATTTTTTTTTCAACACATATAGAAGAGTGAATTATGAAATATTAAATTAAAATTTGAAATCGGATTTTCGCTCGACCATCTTATTCAAGCTATGAATTCATTCATTTTCTAAATTGAATTTCTGCGAAAATATACATTTAATTCTTAACATCCAAAATTTTTTTCGAACTTGGTGTGCATGAAATTTTAAGGAGTACCTACTTTAAGTATACTTATTAACATGCAGACCAAAAATATAGAAAAATGTTTCCACACTCATAATAAAAATCCCCGTACAATTATGAGTCGTGCCGATGCGGCAGCCATGAGTGAATTTTTGAGTGTCCTGAAATCAATTTGTGAATAATAATAATAATAACACTTGAATTAGGACGGTATTACCATGAATGTTTTCGACACAAATGCTATATTTATTCCGTTATTTCTATAATCTCACAGAAACATATTCCTGTCCCAGAGCTCACTAATATAACAGCACAATATTTAATATGTGACAATTTTGGTAATGAATACATTGATAACTTTAGTATTTTTTGTTCGTGTTTTTTTGCATAAAATTTTTACGTACAAGTAATGAATGCGTGAATGAATAAATAATTTACCAAAATTTGGAAATCGCTGAAAAATATTCTGTAGGTATCTCTCATGCTCTGGCATCCAAATAGACCCTGTTGCCGTACAATCGACATACATTATTGATTCTAATAAACATCTAACGTTATGTGATAATAAAATATTTGAATACGTATGCATGACGAATCAAACAATTTGAATTCCTTACTAAATTTGTATCAAAACGTACAACGTACAAAACAACACAAAGCTAATCAAATAAAATACGCGCAATAAACTATTTTTACCAAAAAAATTCACAATTTAATTCAACGCCATTGGTTTTTTAAACTATTATTCGACCCCAGGCGAATCATCATGGTGGAACCTAGCAGTAAAGAATTTTCGATTACCGAAAATTTTCTAAAGCTTGACTCGATCCATTGTTTTAGTCCGAGGGCAAGCCTCCCTTCAGGCCAACAAAAAGACACATTGACAAACAACAGGGTGCTATCTAATGGCCGATGGACGGCCGGCGAAGAAACATCGCTATTATCACATATTTAACGTAGCCAAACTCGAAGTAAATGCAGAGGCGCATGCGGCGGATCCCTCATCATCTGTTTGATGAGTGCGAGAGGCAGCAGCAAGAGATGTCCTAATAGTTTACTGATGATATAAACGCGCTCAAACGAAGGAAAAAAACAGTGATGGCAAGAAGCAGCCCCGGAGGCTGGCCACAAGGTCGAGTTTAGTGGCTAACTTTCACTCTATCTCTGCCATCAACGGCGTGGCGGCACTTCAAATATAACAAGAAAATGCGAATAGATGCAAAATTCTGAAAATATGGTTTTGGAATGAGAGGAATTATTGAAACGTAATTTTGGACTCTTGGCCGGTCCTAATTTTGGGAAGCAAGTCTGAACATGATTCCTAGAGCTTCAATTCATTTTGGATATGCGAACATATTTAAATTGTGATAGCCATACAGTGAGCATGTGATAGATACCGGTAGTATTAAAATGATTTCTGCATCGAATTTATTCATATTAAAATAAAAATTTTCATAAAAATTTGAACACAATAAAAAAATTTAAGCGAATTTCTTGGGCTCAAGAGAAACAAACATACAAGTGGTAGATCTACCAAGATAAAAATATTGAGCGCATCAAAATGACGTGCTCGATTAAAACAGAGAAGACGATCCCTCTTTACATCATCGAGCTCGGCTGGTCGGAATTTGTAGGCTGTAATTAAAGTTCAACTAAAGCAATCTTATGAACCCGCACTGCCATGTCTCTGGAACTTAAATCAGTGCCTTGATCTACAAGTCTTCTATCATTATAACGGAGATAAACTTGGGATAGTCTGATAAACTGATAGTTTGATCAGAGCCTTGGTCTACACGTCTTCTATCATTATAACGGAGATAAACTTATATGATTCCTTAGTATAGTCTGGCCGTAACGTTAAGGCAGCACATCTCAGGCATCGCTACCTCAATTGGTATTGCCCTGAGACACGCGAGATCTCAGAGGATTGTGTATAATACCTATAATACAAGTAATTTAGTATTTTATAATACTTCAAGCAAGGTGAACCTGGTAATATCTAAGGTTTGAAGGCATTCGACGAATTGGCTAGCAATGTATTACAACTTTTATCGCGTTAATAACATGCAGTTCAGATCATAGTTTGTTTATATTGAGATAACATATTTTTAAAAAGTTTTTAGATGTAGATCTTTAACAAGACTAAAATAACTGCGGAATTCAACATGAGCAAATTTTGGTTTTAGTTAGATCCAGTTACTCGAAATGTGGACTGCCCTTGAAATTCTCGCTGATTGCTTTCTCTTATTGATCTTCATTTGGACTGGTGGGGGCATGAAAATATGTAATCTTACCAACAAACGCACACTATATCATCAATCTTTGCTCAGTAATTACATAATTAATAAAGCCTCTAATTATATAATAAACTGATCAGTAATTATATAGGTAATTAACTTATTTCAATTATTCAAATTCCCAAAAGCTTGAGATGTAGAAACATTTCTTTTAATGTTCATCTTGGAATTTAGAGGCCGCAAAAAACTGCACGCATTAGCTGTCATTTAGACACGTATATCACTCAGAGCGCTTTCTCCTGATATGCGCTGGCCGAGGCGGGGCAATTTTTTGATGACGAAGTTTTTTTTTCAACTGCCCATGCTTGGATAAGTCCTTGGGTCACTTTCTCTTGTTATAAAACACTTCGCAAGCTCCTAGCTTCGTGCTCCATATTCGTTTCAGTATATTATATCTAGAAACCCCTGATATATAAGCGATTATTGGTGATTAAATATGAGCAAGAAATTAGCGGACTTGAATATTTATATTCATAGAAGAATTAGCGCGATATTCGTTTCAGAATATTATACCTAGAAACCCGCGATATACGAGCGACCGTTGGTGATTAGATATAAGCAAGAAAATATAACGGACTTGAAATTCTATTTCCATGGAAGAATTAGTACATATGTAGAGAAAATCAACTTGGAGTGAAAAAAATTTCAATAAAAGTTAAAAACATGTAGAGTCAAGCCCTTATTAACATAGTCTGCTAGATAACACTAAAATAAAAGTCGTTAGCCTCATAAAGCAATACGATATAAGCAAACCAACATTGAACCTCATTTAAGCCATTCAGGTTATGTATATAGCTGAGGAACATAACTTGAAAGTTATAGTAAATCCCCTAAGTAGAATACAATCAACTGTGCCTCTTATTTCATTGCTAATTGTCGAACAACAAAGTAATTGCCGTCGAACGAATCTCAATTAAAAAATAAATTATTTGAATTCTCCACTATCAAAATTCATGCAAAAATTGCTTATCTGTTTCTTGCTCAGTATCAAGATTTTTGTTTGTAGAATGTGTTGCTAACGCTTCTAACGCATCATACGGTCACACGTTGGAAGTGACGTGGAATGTTGCTAACGCTTCTAACGCATCACACGGTCATACGTTGGCGGTGATGTGGAATGTTGCTAACGCTTCTAACGCATCACCAGTAGTGTGGTATATGTTTTGATATTTTCTATGAGAATTGAGAATCATGCTCGGTTTTTCGGTTAATAGAAGGATAAATAACCAGTTTTATATGACCACAGACCGATTTTTTCGCGGCTTTTCGCTAAATTTATGAATAAATAACCAGTCAAATGACCATATATATAAACATTGCAAGGAATTCAAGCTTCTAGACTTGTTTCATTAACAACAGAAACCAGCTCCTGAAATTGAGAGATGTTTTGACTATAATAGACTGGTTGTTGGCGGCTTTTTGCTAAATTTATGAATAAATAACCAGTTAAATGACTATAGATATAAAAAGTGCAAGGAATCCAAGCTTCTAGACTTGTTTCATTAACAACAGAAACCAGCTCCTGAAATTGAGAGATGTTTTGACTATATTAAACTGATTTTTGCGCGGCTTTTTGCTCAATTTATGAATAAATAACCAGTTAAATGACTGTAGATATAAACATTGCAAGGAATGAAAGCTTCTACACTTGCTTCATTAACAACAGAAAGCAGCTCCTGAAATGTAGAGATGTTTTGACTATAATAGCAACGAGGCGCCAAGTTATCACGACCTCGGTGCTGGTTACGT
Organism: Hyalella azteca; assembly: GCF_000764305.2. Lineage (NCBI taxonomy): Eukaryota > Metazoa > Arthropoda > Malacostraca > Amphipoda > Hyalellidae > Hyalella > Hyalella azteca. Next base: position 58,482 of record NW_025937752.1, on the reverse strand, counting down.
CACGAGTGACGTCACGCTTTACTATCAATACGGCGTCAGGAGTGCCAACCCTTCCGCGCGCCTCTTTTTGATTGATCCGCGGAGTCTAGTGCACATTATTGCATCGAACATGATATTATTATGTTCACACATTGTTTTATGAAGCTGCTCAACATACATAACATAATTAAAGAATAACATTTTTATCATATGCGACGGATACGAATAATATCGCATACGAATAACAACTAACGGAAATGTATAATAAATCGTTTCGCGTAGATACGACACGTGTAACTCAAATCCTACTTCGTACGAATAATATGGTATGGAAATCAATGGTTAGTTTTATACCTACATTTAACGTACGAAAAATGTAGCCGTAACAATATCTCATTTTTCAAGTATTGTCCGATTGAAGTGACTGTAGATTCTTATTTCGTAATATTTTAAAATCTCGGAAAATGAGCTAAGGAATATGTAAAAATATAACCTAGTGTATGGTATACATGAAAATTTATGTAAGATTTCTAAAATTTATCGACATTTTGCCGATCAACATTTATATGAGTTAGACTGAATGGATTCTGTATTAAAGAGAAATTGCAGTACGGAATTTTTTATTGAGTATTGTTATTCAATTATAAAGTTCCTCCATAATTTTAATCGTGAAATTGTGTGGCTAGCAGCAATGTTGTTGCACCTGAAAGGCAACGTCATCGATGCAAGCTTGACCCCCAGCAAAGTATTGACGTTTTGATGACGTAGAAGTGACGTCACTAGTGACGTCATGACCACGCCATTGACTGCAGACCTCTTAAAGATGACCGCTTGGTGCTACCACTTGAAGGATGCCCTTGAAAACCTCCCCCCTTTATATGAAGCTCTTATATAGAAAAATTAAGGGTCTGATACAGCCCTTGATGATACAGAAAATTTCATTACTTAACAGTAAAATTACTGTACAGTAATTGAGAGTAAAATTACTTCTCATTATATCTTTGAAAATTAATTTTGCTTGTCTTTGAAAACTTTCTTCATTAAAGAAAGAGGAAATTATATGCCCGAATATATTCAAATCGGATAGCATTATAGTGCCATCATTAGGCATACCATGAGCGATGAAGAATTATACGCAAAAGATCTTTGAAACCATTACAGAAGTTTTTCATTCAAAGTACCAGTGAAGATTAAAGGTTGTAGATCAATATCTTGAGCTCACTTGATTTTTCATTTAAATAAACGCGGATACAATGATTCATGAACCTACAGTTAAGAATACACATGAAAACGAAACCAACCATACAAAATTTTCATACGCAATTATGAATAATTTTGTATTCCTGAATCGCTTAAATTGTAGACCCAGTGATGCTAGAGATGAATACTCACATGAATGATGATGGCAATATCAGACCGAGTTGAATTTCCCTTCAAATGATAAATCCAGCAGACGATAAACATAGCATACGAGAAATTAATTCTCTTATTCGGTGATTATAGAGGAGGATAATATTCATCTGGTGATTATTGATTTTTTTCACTTTCAGGTGTAAAGTTGCAGAAGTAAGATCACTTGATTGTTATTTGATCACAAATTTACAAGGAATTCACAAAGTAAAGATGATGGCACATAAATTCACCTTATCTTTATAGAGGAAAACATTTTCCTGCATAGTGATATTGTGAATTTTTGTTCCCTTGCTCTATGGTGGTTTTATTTTAAATTCCATGGGATGGATAATTTTAGATAAATAAATGTATCAACAATTTTAGAATCAGAATGAAGAATTTCACGAAGCTTCGCACGATAAGAAGCGTCGTGGCTTGAGATTTGATAGCAACTGAAGGTGCAAGCTTGCATCCAGCTGACACCAACCGACGCCGCAGCTTTAAGACGGGCAAGGCATGCGTCGTGGTTAGGTTTGTGCTGTCGTGGTTAGGTTTGTGCGTGCAGAGAACAAGCAACGCTTCCCGCCACGCAATTGACGTTTAAATGTCGTAGATTGAACGTTTTTTCAACGTAATTAATGTTATTTCAATGTCATTTGCCTGTGAGGATCGAACGTCATGTTTACGTGTTATCTACAAAAACAACAGACGGACTGATTGCAAGTTCCCACAAGGAGTAAGAAGGCAATTCAACAACATGCTAATTATTTACAGGTAAAGGTATATTTTCGCCATTTAGTTTGTGAGACAAATGTGTGGCGTCATTGACACTCCTTTATTGACCAAAATTAGTGAATGAGGAAACAAACGTACGAATCATAACAAATTAAACATGCAGAAACAGATAGGTACCGTGACGAGAGTTGACAAGGAGTCTCACCAGAGTTGTCAAAGATATGTGCCAAACGAAAACAGAGCCTAAAAATGTTTATAAGAACTAACTACCTACTAATATATCGATAAATGCTATGCCTGTAAACAACTGCAAACATCAGTAGGTACTCACCATGGTTGTCGGAGCTGAGCGAGTCGACGAGGCTCGAGGTGAGTGTTAGGTTAGAACTAAACGTCAAGCTTTCTGTCGACGTTGCTGGTATGAAGTCAAGATCGGAAGACAATCCTTGGCTGACAGACGAAAAATCCTGTGCAATTTGCAGTCCCGGCGACGAAGATGTTCCTGGAGTAAGTTTCAATTCAGGCGAAAACGGGCCCGCTTCAAGGGTCAAAGACGTGCCAGGGTCTAACGTAAACTCGGCGGAATCAACTGAAGAAGATAATTTCAGGCTTTCTGATAAAGGTGGGTCTAAAAAATCAGTTGGAGGAGAACTGGGAAACGGGCTAGGGGAAGTAGTTTGGGGAAGGGGAAGGGAAGGGGAAGAGGTGGGTGAAGGACTTTCTGGAAAGGACAGTTCGGCGAGACTTGTTGGTAGGCCAGTAGTGGCCAAATCGTCCAGGGATTGGTAGGATTCGTACCACAAGTCCCTCATCGCAGGAGTGGCTGGATTCAGTTCTCAAAGGCGCCTGGAGACGAAGACGCCTCTGGAACCACGCGTGGCTGTGAGAGCTGAATTGGTCTGGTCGATTACTGCCTTTGAAATAATTTCTCCCATTGATGCCTTAGACTGCAGCTAAATAAGCTAAACTGCAATTGTATCGAATGAGCTGTAATTGAAATACAAAGCAGTCGTGTGGAATGCGTTGATATCACTTGGAATGAACAGGAATCGTAGCGAATGAGCTGCACTCACTTGGAATTCCCAGCAATCGTGCCGAATGAGCTGAAACCAGTCGGAATACACAGCAATCGTATGGAATATTCTGATATCAGTTTGTGTTAAGATAACACTTTTCGCGAAACCAAAGAATAATAGCTATAGGGGAACTTATTTTAGGCACTCGGTCAGTTAAAAAGTGTGAATTTCAAAATGACAATGAACTCTGGAGCCCAAATTTATTATGTTATAACTTATTGACAATGAAAGAACCTCGAATGCACTTGGATAATAATAATAATATCACACGTGAACAACCCTATAATCACTTGTTTAATCTTGACGTAGTATAATCGTTAATTTATCTGGTAGGTAAATTAATTTCTTCACACACGGATGCTAACTTCAAGAACTTATTTTATCACATTATACCTTGATACGTTTGTATTGTTCTTCAGTATTAAAGAAAACCGTGAGCACTTTCCTAGGGTACTGTTCGCCAAGTCCCTACCAAGATCACTGCTCCCTAAACAGCTGCTCTCCCAATATAAGTCGTGGCGTTGCAATGACGTCACAAATCTGTGACGTCACATTCTTGTGACGTCATGAAAGCTGCACCAATGAACAGGCATCTAAACCGGAGCACCAGCCTCCCATTGGTGAATAAAATTAATGACGAATCAATAACGTCACGGAATCGTCACTATTGATTAGTTGGCGTGACGTCACACTGCGAGGGTGGCAGCGCAAGCGCAAAGATCGTTGTTTTTCTTACGTCTGCGTGTTTCAAATCTCTGCTACCGTTGCTAACGAACCGACGTTTCATTGAAGGAGTTCAGAAACAAACTCTCGAACAGGAAACAACATACGGAAGCTAAGACAAAGAAGGGAAAGAGTGTCAAAGCATTGAGTTCGGGTGCCACAGTTTTAAATAACAAGGGAATATAAAGCCTATCCTTGTAGCTTCCGGTGGCAGCAGATACATAGGCACCTGATCGCTGCATTAGCAACAGCAGCGTTTCAAATTGCTTCGTTCAGCCCACAATTTCTTCTGATTTGAATAAGCGGCACCGGATTTTGTTCGTGATGAATGACGCTGTTTTTTAGGGATTGTTGTTTCAAGCTGTTCGCGTTTACCAATTAATTCAATCAGTAATATTAATGAATCGTTCCCAAGTTTACCGTTTAGAAACAAATAGTGCTTTTTATGCACGTTTTTTATGACGTTTGTGGATTTTTAATTACTCCATTCCCTCTAAAATCTTTAGAACTACTGCACTTGGCGATATTTGGAAGGTTCAAGTTTAAATAATATCGTCTGCATTGTTAAAAAATTGCAGCCATATTAAATACAAGATAACAATTACCTCTGTACCAGTTGGAACAAAGATAACTGTTATCTCTGGAAGCAGGGTTAGGTGAGCGATGCATTGTGAAACCAAACGATGGGCGTGGGTGAGGCGCGAATGCATCCTAGAGCCACTAGGGGACTGTCGGGGTAAATTTACCCTACGCATATTCCCGATGATTCAGGCAGGAAGATTTGTAGAGGCGACTGCTCCGTTTCTCACTATCCTATACGGTGCATTGCGCGACGTAAGCGTGACCGGACGTGGAGGTTAGTGCTTAATATAGGATATAGCTAAGTCTTTCATGTCTAGTCTTTCTTCCGGAGAGAGACAGGTTCTTAAACGGACATCGGAAAGCACGGCAAGTGCTATTGCACCGAATCATTGGGAAACCTGCGGGAAGCACCTATGCTTGGTAATCAGAAACCATAAAGCACGTAAAGCATGAATAAATGTTCTTAGTCCTAACAGGTATTTGGTTTTTAGTATTTCCTTTCAGGCAGATCTGATGTTGTGACGGGAAACTGCCTATTTCGAAATGTAGTGAAGGATATTAGTGGAGCAACATGCTTGGTGGTCGCTACCGGTAATTAGGTATAGGCCTTTAAATGCTGATGCCAATGACTAGTAAACGTCTTTCGAAATATGATTGATTTTTCTTCTTCCAATGGGCTTTGTTGTGGCCTTCAAATTCAATTTAGCGACACGGGTTTTGAAAATCAGTTGCTCTGTAAAAATTAGCGAAGCTCCAAAATTTAGGGGCCATACTTTCAAAACTCGCTATAAGTGAACGTAAGTACTTACGCTCTATTTTCTTATCCATGATTGGTGGATTTTGCTTGAAAGGCCGTCAATGATTGGCTGATGAACTTACGATCTCTTAACTGTTTTTAAAAGAGTGGCTTGAAAGGCCGTCAATGATTGGCTGATGAACTTACGATCTCTTGACTTTTTGAAAGTATGGGCCCAACAATTAAGGCATTTTATTTTTAGGATCCATATAGACGATACTCTCGTATTTATTAGCTAAACACGTTCTTTACGTTCGACACTTGATATGTCACTGCATGACCTGGAAACGCAAAACTATTCAGGTATGAGACGTAAATAATATTTTTTTATGAGAACATTGAGTGTACACAAATAATCAATTTCAAAAAAGTTTTTTTAGATATAAAAACCACTTGTAAGATAATTCTTTAAACAGACTCCATTCATTGGAGTCTACTTTAGCAAAACATCATACTGCGGATAAGAAAGACAAAAAAAAAAATCAGGCCTCTGGCTGAGTTTCTGTGAAATGTATGTATATCGGATGGAAATTTCATGAATAATTTTCCCTAACTTACTGCCAATGTGTCTCTGATGTATTTCACGACAGTTGATGGATGTGAATCTTTGCTATAAGTAATATCTTTTATTTGCTTGTTCCTTTCATCTCGTTAAAGGAGCTAAAAATGATCTTTTACTCTTTGATGATCGATGAAGTGGCCGTATGAGTTAACAAATATTTTTCGCCCATTTGTAAGAACACATTATAAATTAATATGGCAATTAAGCTAGATTGTTATAATACAAGCTTACTTTAAAATTACTTAGCTTGCCAAATATACCGGGAACCCCTGGATAAATAAATTAATGTAAAATAATTTATTTCAATTTATAATGAACTTTGATTGCGCAGATTTAGGATCAACTCGCTCGTTCTTACGAACCTACCAAATCCTTCCAGATGCCTCACCCACACCTCATTCCTTTAACCATATGTTCATTTTATCAAGGCCTGATCTAAGTCCAGCCAGTTTATGGCAGCTGACTTATAAAGATTTGATGCGAGGCAAAAGCTCTTATACTATATAGGACTGGTACTGTCACCTGCCTGATCTAAGTCCAGCCAGTTTATGGCAGCTGACTTATAAAGATTTGATGCGAGGCAAAAGCTCTTATACTGGGACTGGTACTGTCACCCAATCACAAAGTAACATTTAATCCATTTTACAGTGGCTTAGATAAAAAAATATACGCCCTAACAACCTTAGCGCTCGGTTTAACTAAATTTTACAGCTCGACGAGCAACAAACTGCAAACTTATAACAACATGTCAAACAATTCTTTTATTTGCAAAGAATTATAAATAAGCATATTCATTGCATGAGCAACTGGCCATCAATGTGAGTACAGATTTGATTATTTGATCTACTCTAAAATACGACCATACAACGTCGTGTTAAATAAAGCCAGCTATAAAGCAAGAGCATAGAGCTAAATGAACTAGAGCCTGGACATAAAGTTAGACAGAGATAGAGCTAGATGAAGTTAGAGCTAGATGAAGTTAGATCTAGATGAAGTTTGAGCTAGATGAAGTTTGAGCTAGATGAAGTTTGAGCTAGATGAAGTTAGAGCTAGATGAAGTTAGAGCTAGATGAAGCTAGAGCTAGATGAAGTTAGAGCTAGATGAAGCTAGAGCTAGATGAAGCTAGAGCTAGATGAAGCTAGAGCTAGTGAAGATATAGAGCTAAATGAAGCTAGAGCTGGTTGAAGCTAGAGTTAATCAGAGATAGAGCTAGATGAAGTTAGAGCTAGTGAAGATAGAGCTAGAATGCTAGATGAAGCTAGAGCTAGTGAAGATATAGAGCTAGGTGAAGCTAGAGCTAGTGAAGATAGAGCTATATGAAGCTAGAGCTAGTGAAGATACAGAGGTAGATGAAGCTAGAGCTAGTGAAGATAGAGCTAGGTGAAGATGAAGCTAAATGAAGCTCGAGCCAGACGAAGCTAGATGAAGCTAGACTAGATCTAAACGAAGCTAAATGAAGCTAGACTAAATCTAAACGAAGCTAGATGAAACTAGACTAGATTTAGATGAAGCACACTAAGCCTCTAACCCTCAGCCTCTCACTATCACTGCACCAGAGTTATCAGCTGTAGACGCTTGCGTCCTGACAGATACGAGTTACTACGTCGGTCTCGATTAAACATATAGTGACGTATTGATGACGTTTTCGTGACGTATTCGTGACGTCATAGATTTTAAACAGACTATCTTCCTTAAGCCTCCCCCGCAAACTGCAGAGCGCTCAGTAGCAACATTATTATTCCTTTAGCTACTAAGAAGCTCACCTTTAATTATTCTCTTCTTCACAAAAAGACTAATAAACAAATTATTTGGTGAGTGGCTGCCCTGCGCTTATGATGTGAATTCTATATATTTTATCTCCATTTAATCATAAATATTTGCATATAATATTTTTTGCTAGCAAGCTATTGTTCAATGATTTTTTGTCATCAAAATATATAGCGCCAATAATTATATGGACAAACCTCAGTGAAGAAATACATCATTCATTTATTAACGAACCGAAAAAAATTTGTTGTATGAATTTTGGGGCAAATACTCTCGATGCGAAAATTAATAGTCTTATTAAAAATAGATTTGATCACAGAGATCGTGTAATTTTGAATCTTTGTAATTTATTTAGGCTTAATCGTCGTCTGTTAATTATGTTACTGGCAGATTAAAGTGTTGGAAGCACGCGTTATATTGAGCAAGACTTAGGCAAATCGAGTTTAGATTTCGTCGTAATATATCACTGTCTATAAGCGCAAAGTGGTGAATTTAATAAAACTATTTTTAAAAATCCCATGGAAATATTACGACGAGGCTAATAATACATTATGTGCAGCTATATCTCTTCAATTCATGCGTTCTATATAATTTTTTAAGAAGAAACCAGAAATTTCCTAGACATATGAGTTAACGCCATTTACATTTCCAATGCATTTTCTTCATCAATAATATGTGCCACGTAATGCTGGAGATATCATTTTTATCATCCATCGATTGGCAATAAAATCGTGTAAAAACTACGTAGATTTTCAATAATCAATAAAAAAGAATATGAAATCAAAAATTTGAAATGATCATAATAAAACTATTATGAGTTCAGTGCTGCTGTGTACGACTAACATATAATATATTTTTATAATTACACAATTTTTTGCATTTATTCCCAGACTATAACATGCAAGTACAGATAAATTGCTCAATCTCATGAATTAAAGTCGTACTCGAACAAGTTAAACATCAAAGCATTGTGCAGTAAGTGGGAATAGTTTTCGCGAGCCCTGTAAGAACGTTGGGCATATTTACCTACTTTCACTATCTTTTCTTCAAGGGCTGAGTATAATGAAATGTGAAAACTGGCTTCATATGTGAAAAAAATAAGAGTTTCTGCAACTCATACTCCGATTGATATGTTTTACTCAGCTTTACTAAGAATGATATGTGTTGTTATACTCTGTTGTCATCACCTATTCGTTATGAGACATGTGACAAACTTTGATAACCTATGATTGCATTCACGTGTGCATCATTGAAGGTGATTAAAGTAGTTTCTTGCAGTAGTCTAATCGAAATAATTTTGGGTTGTTAATGAGTGTGCAATTGAAAACATGTATCAAACATAGATGATTTAAAAAAATTCTTCATTGTCCCTTATGAAACAATAATTCATATATATATATATATATATATATATGATGGCGAACAAAGCATTTAATATTGTATTGATCTAAGTTTAACTTCTTGGAAAGAACGAGAACGTGTAACATATTTCCAACTAACAAATTTGTACATACTTTCACCGCTAATTCTACATTTCCACTACCATTTCTCTATCGGTACGAGGCAACAATATGTTTTGTCCCTTTCGTTTAAAGGTTATTTATTATCGAGTAAAATCGTCATATATGACAGGTATCACCGTTTCTCAAGTCCTCTGTTGAAGTGAAGGTCAGAGATCATTTTTCTGTAGAAAGCCTGAGAGTTAACCTTCAAAAACTTTCGTAAAAAAAACTTTCGTTTCTCAAGTCCTCTATTGAAGTGAAGGTCAGAGATCATTTTTTTAGAAAGCCTGAGAGTTAACCTTCAAAAACTTTCGTAATTTTTGTAGAAAACGACGCTTTTCAGGCGCTTCTGCAACTTGAACGTGACACTGCATGGCTACATCTGAGCTGTCACCAAGGTCGTGAAACTTTCCATTACCCCACTAATTGCATTTAATTTTCAATGATATAATAAATAGAGAAGTTTTACATGCATGAACAAATCAAATTAAAAATTATTCTTTCAAAAGTTCATGATGTGTGACACACTTGTGACACGAGAAAAAAATGCTCAATTATTTTGTCTGACATTTTTTTAATTAAGTAGGAGGTCGTTTATGATGCAGTGAAGTCGGAGCATATATCATATACGTTACTCGGATCAATCTCTGCATGCGGAAAAAATATATATTTTTGTTATAATCAGTTCATGTGACAACATTTATCTCTAAAATAGTATATTTCATATTGTATGTAAGTAGTTCACCAACCGGTATTCAATCGGGAATTTGGATAACGTATGATGACTTACTTCTTGATTGACATTCAACATTTACGATTGTTGCATTCGACATAAGATTCATCGACACCACATACACTAATTAATCAACGTGGGTCTTAAATCACCAATTACTCGCAAAAAATGTGTTTGGAACCGTAAAATTTGCATCCCATTTCGTTCAAAGTTCTGGAAGGTTTACCCTGCGGCCGACGTAAGAATGTAATTAACCGTAATTCGTCTCCACCGCAATGACTCTCATCACTACACATAATTTCACTCCCTGGCTTCAAGTCTTGTCATAATTCGCCCAATTACTCCCCATATCCTGCCTTCATAATGGATCAATTATGGATCAGAGATAACCAAAGTAAACCAAGTCTTCGTGTGCCTTACAAAGACGCGAAAATTTAAAAAAAATGGCCTTGGGCCTAAAGGAATCATGCATTTACGATCGCTTTTTTTTTAGATTCAATGAAGGAGCTGTTCGAGTCGCTATTATCGATCGTAATCATCGCTTCTTCTCAAAGCCAAGATTACCACCGTACTGAAAAGCCCGACCATGACGTTCAGTAGATAATTAAGGTATAAATTAACTACTTCATCCGACTAATTCTTCCCCTGAACTGAGCATCATTTCTCCGCTGTCGGTGCCGGGGGATCAGGGTTGCCAGATGGCCTAATAATGGCCAAGTCCGCAAACAAAAAAGGCCAAAAAGGCCTATAACTACACACATACCTACTGGTATATTTGTAGTGAAAATTCAATTTTTTTTCGCAGCTTTTCAAATTTAATTAAGAAGTACCCTTATCATATATTTTAGTCGTCCAACGGAACTAGTCCGAAAAAATACAACTCATTACTCACTGCAGTGAGTGACAGAGAGCGCATTTTCTCGTCGACGAAAACGTGAAGTTATGGACTGACAGACGGACGGTCGGACATGGCGAGCACAATAGTGCATTTTTTTCATAAATGAGAAAATGCGCTAAAAAAACGTTTGGCAACCCTGCGTGAGATGACCAAGTTGTTGCACAGCGGCACCTGTGATTGACGCCCGGGGTAAACAGCTTTATGTAGACCCGAGCGTTGGGAACAAATTTTCATAACGTTGACACTTTCGTTATGTCGTCTGAAAAATCGGTAGATATTTTTAGGCAAATTACCCCGTACTAGAAGTTTTTTTTGGGCTCATGGTGTATTTGCAAGTAAAACATATACTAAAATGATAAACGACTGTTGATCATAAGTGGTTCATGCAAAAGTTTATAGTCCCACAGCCGTGGAAACGAGAATTTCCAAATACATAAAAAATATCAATCATTTGTGTGTTTGATGAAGAATACATCAGCCAAACCCGTAAGAATAACTTAAGACTGCAAGTTGGGATCACATATAATACAAGAATTTGTGGTGTCATTATTAGAGGTGAACTTTAACTTTCGAATTAATTTAACATTAGTTCGTAGAATTAGGAGTTGAACGGAATTTTCGACAAAACCGTACCTCATATATAAAGTATGGTTAAAGCCTGCTTATATTGAGCAGTTTGAGCCGACAATTGGACCAGACTATCAAATTTCTAGGAAATGTTCGGAGTGACGGCAACGGTCGCGCCAAGGCTCGGGGAGCTCGTAAACCTACAGGGACCTCGCTCCATGGGGGGGGGAGTATGATGGAGGGGCTGTGATGAGGGGCTACTTTGGGGGGAGGGGCTTTAATGGGGGGCTACACCGGGGGGCTACTCTGGTGGGAGGGCTGCAACGAGGGGCTGCAACGAAGGGAGGGGGGAGGGCTGCAACGAGGGGCTGCACCAGATGCTGCACCTGGCAGTAGCAGCAGTACTCAGAGTGACTGTACCGAGGCTCTGGGCCTATGCTTTCAAAAAAGTTAAGAGATCGTAAGTTCATCAGCCAATCATTGACGGCCTTTCAAGCAAAATCCATGGTGGTTACACTTGGTGGTTACACTTGGTGGTTACACTTGGTGGTTACACTTGGTGGTTACAACTGGTGGTGTGGTTACACTTGGTGGTTACACTTTGTGGTTACACTTGGTGGTTACACCTGGTGGTAATACTTGGTGGTTGCACTTGGTGGTTACACTTGGTGGTTACACTTGGTGGTTAAACTTGGTGGTTACACTTGGTAGTTACACTTGGTGGTTACACTTGGTGGTTACACTTGGTTGTTACACGTGGTGGTTACACTTGGTGGTTATACTTGGTGGTTGCACGTGGTGGTTACATTTGGTGGTTATACTTGGTGGTTGCACTTGGTGGTTACACTTGGTGGTTACACTTGGTGGTTACACTTGGTGGTTACACTTGGTGGTTACACTTGGTGGTTACACTTGGTGGTTACAATTGGTGGTTGCATTTGGTGGTTACACTTGGTGGTTGCACTTGGTGGTTACACTTGGTGGTTACACTTGGTGGTTACACTTGGTGGTTACATTTGGTGGTTATACTTGGTGGTTGCACTTGGTGGTTACACTTGGTGGTTATACTTGGTGGCTGCACTTGGTGGTTACACTTGGTGGTTATACTTGGTGGTTACACTTGGTGGTGACACTTGGTGGTTGCACTTGGTGGTTACACTTGGTGGTTACACTTGGTGGTTGCACTTGTTGGTTTCACCGATAGTCTTGCATGGATGGTGCACCTGGCAGCAGTACTCATAGTGACTGTACCGTGGTTCTGAACCAAGAGCTTGCACTATATATGGTACCTCAGGAGACGGGAGACACACGATTTCTCATTGCACATTTCACTGAATAACTCTACAGTGGATGATGACTGGAATCAATCTGGTGTCTCAATAATTATAATGAATATAATGAGACGCCAGATTGAAACCGGACAATGATGGATATATACATATGGATATGCGTAATACACGAATAAAAAATGAAAAAATGTATATAAAAACATGAGTACGTCGAACATTTTTAAATACATCACTCAACTCATTTACAAGCTAAGTCTTACAATTTTGGGGAAAAAATTGCACGAATTTGGTTAAGTAACTTTGTTGATGGGAATACGACCAAAAGAAATCATAAAACGATGCTTGGCTTGCAATAACAACATTTACTGCCCAGAGCCCAGATATGCAAACCCAGTTGTTTTAAATTATTAATTTTACGAACGTAAAACACCTCTCAATATAATTGAACTCGCGCTTGCAAACGCTTTGCTTGTAATTAGCATCGGCTTTACTCATTCGCTTTTACATTCACATCGTTAATAGCTACATTAATGGTTTAAAATGAATATTTAAAGCAGATTAGTTTAGCTTGTGTTTCTTGTGTCCTATTATTAAACTTATTTTAATTATTATATGATGAAATTTTTGTTTACGCACATTTTGTATGCTGAAGATGGGTATATTAAAATTTCACTCAAAACATTATTTTTAATTTACCTGAAATGAACGACCCATTTCAAATAATTCGTCGCTAAATCCACTGTGTTGGTATTAAATGATTAAATGAAAATATAAAATAGATATGGATTGTCAGGCTAAGAGAAAAATAATGGGTGGCATAAGTCATAAAAAACAACAATTGAGCTTTGCGCCTGAAAGTTTCCTATTGGACCACATTGAGCCCAGTCTGGAAATGAGCGAGTCAAGGTAGAGTGTTTCTTTAGTGTCATATGAGTATTATTTAAAGCGCTCAACATGTATTGAAAATCACGTAAATATTAAGTCTACTCACATCGTTAATAGCTACATTAATGGTTTAAAATGAATATTTAAAGCAGATTAGTTTAGCTTGTGTTTCTTGTGTCCTATTATTAAACTTATTTTTGTTTACGCACATTTTGTATGCTGAAGATGGATATATTAAAATTTCCCTCAAAACATTATTTTTAATTTACCTGAAATGAACGACCGATTTCAAATAATTCGACGCTAAATCCACTGTGTTGTTATTAAATACTTTAATGAAAATATAAAATAGACATGGATTGTCAGGCTAAGCGAAAAATAATGGGTGTCATAAGTCATAAAAAAACAACAATTGAGCTTTGCGTCTGAAAGTTTCCTATTGGACCACATTGAGCCCAGTCTGGATATGAGCGAGTCAAGGTAGAGTGTTTCTTTAGTGTCATATGAGTATTATTTAAAGCGCTCAACATGTATTGAAAATCACGTAAATATTAAGTCTACGCTGGCCTAACAATGCGCTTTATCATAGAACGTGTTTATAGCTTTGCACTAGAACTGCTCGACTGCTTTATTACGCTTAGAAAGTTGCAGTCTCAATGGCTATTGTGTGCCGGAGATCAGGGCTAGCTGCACTGTTCGACTCAGTCGCCTGATATAGTAACTCCACTTTTATTATATTCTGCTTTGTCGTCCCTGCTTCCTCGTTCTTCGTAAGTGTGTCACATTTTCTCTGATGTTTTCTCACTATGAAATTGTTGCCAGGGTTCCGGTCTGGCTATGTTGTGGGAACCGTTCCGTTGAACTAATTCAGTTACGACGCGGCCCGCAGTTTTTGTATTGACAAAACATTATGTTGAGGAACAAGGAGCAGAACTGAAGTTTGCATGATTCCTCTTAATATTGATATGGAATTTAATGCAATAAACAATAACGAAATAATATATTAACTGTTAGTTTTTCTATTTGATTTCGATACAATTTTATTACAATGTATTCATCCGAATTGAAAACGTGTGTATTTTACACAGCTAGACGCCACTGTGCTATAGCTGGCTTCCATCATAAAATCTTGCGCATCGTTATAGGGATGGATAATTGAACCAAAAACAAGAGATTTTAAGTGCTTATATATATACTTCGTTATGGTTATGTACGCGTATATTGTTACAACATATCATTCATTTGGCCACGATTCAAATTCGGTGATCTGTTGAGCATTAATCCATTGCTAATTTATCTGACTGGAAAATTTAGTGAACTTAAAAACGTGTTCACTGCCATCGTATTTACGCGATTTTCCGCACGGTTCGTACTGAATATTCCGTTACATCAGTCTAAATTTTAACGCTGAAACTCTTTCGCTGAAAATTATTAGGATTTCGGTGATTAAAATCTTAATCTAAAATTTGCTAAATCCGTTACGTCAAATGATGCTTGAAAGTGATAATTAACAATTATTTCTTGCTAATTGTATCAGTAACTTTTCGTGAACGAGAACGGTATTTCGCAATGTATTCCCAAACTTAATAGTAATTTGACAACAATAAATTGATGGTCAATGATAATAAGTAGCCTGTATGTAAAATAATTTCAGTTGTTTCGCTAAACCAGTCAATCATTCAAGATGATTGAGATGGTTTGTTTTGAGCCTCTAGCCAAGCATTTACACGCTATCATTGGACACGTTTTATCCAGATTTATTGCACAAGAAGCGAAGAATTAGATTGTTACCGATCAATTTACTAATCATCTTCGAGATTGAGTGCATATATGTATACGACACGAGCACGAAACTCTTTGAAATGATACTTGAAGTAGGTATGACTAAAAAAATTCTACCAATGTTATTACCGCCTTTTTTCGTATTATTGCAGAGTTCAGCTGAGCCGTCGAAGACTTATACATAACAGTGTCAGAATTTTTGGTCCTAATTACAAAAAATATAACTCAGTACTCACTGCAGTGAGTGACAGAGAGCGCATTTTCTCGTCGACGAAAACTTGAGGTCACGGACGGACGAACAGACGGACGGACGGGCAGACAGACAGACATGGCGAGTACAATAGTGCCTTTTTGTCCATAAATGAGAAAATGCGCCAGAAATTGAAAAATTGAAATAATTTTCGGGAAAGACCGGTTGAAGAGAACACTTGTAAGCTGAATTTCAAAACGCGACCTGAAATAAACGGCTTTGCCATCATGCGACATTGCGGTAATAACATATGAAGCTGAAACCTCTTCGACATCAATCGTTTTATTCGTATGTAGGGCCGCGCAAATTTTGATGCATATCACATTCAAGTGGATGCAGGCTCTCAGTGAGTTACTTGAGAAATGAATCTCTTTCAATCATAAATGTTGCTTATCCAACTGCAAAGCTTGAAACCCCTCGAATATGTAGAAAATAATGCTAGAATGCTATGTTTCTTTCAATCATAAATGTTGCTTATCCAACTGCAAAGCTTGAAACCACTCGAATATGTAGAAAATAATGCTAGAATTAAATGCTATGTAAACCCCTTCATTTTAAATGACTACTAGCTGCATCGTTGGCTGCGTGCTCTATGTTGGGAAATTCGGCAGCGATACCCAAAATTCTCAATTTAGTCGCTTCAATATTTTTTCTTTTTTGTTTCGCGAGTTTCGTAACAAAGCAATCCCAAGTTTCAATTATGTTTTCAAATTTATATCTTTTTTATGCCTTGACTCAATAAACTTGATAGTTCATGCCGATAATTAATCGGTTTCTGAAAGAAATGCCATAACTTTCCAAGCCTTGTTGTAAGATGCGCTGTACTGCTGTAAAATAAAAAGTCTCGAAGAGGGTATGATAGCATATAGATGGTGATGATTGCTAAGGAAAAGGTCTTTTGTAGACCTCAGAATTAATTTTTTGATCAAATCCTAACGCCTTCATACTGCCAACTCCGAAACTGACGTTTTCTTTTGCCCATTGAGGATGGAATAGTTCATTAATTTGCAATGCAAAGCTAGGTATCTTGTAGGTTACGACAAAGACCAATTTAAATTGGATGTATCGCTCGAGTTTTAAATCCTATTGGGAGTCAGTCGAAACAAGAATTTCTACTACCTACTCTTAGATAAACATCTCCTATAGAATCCTTTGTAATGAAAGGAATATAAACCGTAATGAAAGCATGTAATCTTCGGCAATTCTTCTACAAGAAAATGGTTTCCGGGAGATCGTGTTTACAGGGCTATTTGCTGATGTTACTAAAAATCAAGTTAAACTCTTCAAACCGTCTTCTAACGAAATTATGACAGTGGAACGATTTTTTTAAATTTATCTATGAGATTTTTCAGTTCGTGGTGGCACATGCAACATTTTATCATTGTAAATTTTTTTATTTTAATGGTCAGTTTAGAAGTTGACTTGGTACATAATGATATTGACGACTAAAATATATTTTTTTCTGTTGAAGATTTCAAAGGGCTTGGAAATGGTTTAAATTATTTCTAAATCATTTGCAGAAATGATAGTTCAAATGGTTTCTCAATGTAGGTATTGTCGTTAATAATATTACTATTTTTGTGGAGTGCGTTAAATAAATTTTACAACCTTTTGTTTCGAGCTTTTATTAGGACACATCTGAATGCCCAGTTTTTCGTTTTAAATTCAAAAGTTAACTGTAAAGGGGAAATTTGGAAACCTAGTCTTCGCTGTAGGCACAAACACATAAAATTGTTGTAATATTCACTAGAAATTTCTCAATTATTTTCCAAACATTTATTCCAGTGTAGTCGTTCGCCAACTGATCTTGAATAAAATCCCCGAAATATAGCTTAATGAGTTGGGCATCCGAAATCTCCCAGTTGTACACTACTGAATCTCAGCGAATATTTGGCTAACAGTTTACGCTTTGACCCTAACTAAATTAGGGGACCGCATTGGGTCGGTACTCGGTCCAATAGTCGTTACCCTCCGGAAAAGTTATCTTGGGTCTGCTTATTGGCCGTCCGATTGAAATCAATTTCTGGTCAGAATCTCCTTTCCGATTCTATAGTCGTCTAAGAGTATGAGATTACTTTTAATTTGTCTATGAGACTTTTCAGTTCGTGGTCACACATGCAACATTTTATCGTTGTCAATTTTTTTTTATTTTAATGGTCAGTTTTAGAAGTTGACTTGGTACTTAATGATATTGACGACTAAAATATCTTTTCTCTGTTGACGATTTGAGTAGGCCGACCCGAGTCATACCGAACTAGCAAGCTGCCCAGAGTCTGCCATTCAAACCCTGATCCGAAGCGGACATAGAGAATCTCCCCGAGCCCTAGGCGGTCCCTAATTCAGAGTTGCCACCACCTCCAAGTTCTTGATAAGGGAATGTTAATGGCTCGCCTGAGTGCGCTATAATAATAGGTGTTGAATTTCCAAGACCAGCCGTCTAATTTTTTGTGATAGGCAGTTGCGTTACGAAAGGTCCGTAATTTCTCTTAGGTGAAATTATTGACGTATCATGGCTTACTCAATTGAGTCCCGCTGCAACTATCAAATTTAGCGGTGCACGCTTCAAAACTCGACCACGACTTAAGTGCAGTTTCTCAGGGTCTGCGTTGAAGCATAATTACGTCTATTCAAAATAGGGCTAGTTAAACAAATTAGTTTCGATATTTTGACGGTTAAATTGACAAATTGCGAATTACATCTGCTTGCCAGACGTTCAGTTTACGATCCGTGCATGGGCGGGGAAAAAACTCCTAATTAAGTAGCTAAATTAACATGAGTGATATACGTGTGTATCCTCTTGGATACGAGCACTGCAGTGACTGCAATGATCTTCAAGCTAGCGCATTAGAAATACGCATGCATAAAATCACCCGACAAAGAATCACGAATGCATGTTTCGTTTCATGATTATTGGGCCTCCAGGAGAGACGAACTAATTCCCACTATTCCGTTTGCTAGCCTATAATAATAGTTTTTCTGGATGATGTTTAATGATCCTTTGAATAATGATTAATAATGGTCATAAAACGATTCAAGCATAGACATCATTAACATGGAACGAGGCGTTGGAAACAAGAAGTTTAGTTTAAAAAACACAGAAGCGAAATCATGACCACCCATCAAGCAAAAGAAGGACGAGTTATGTAATCTTCTACGCAAAACTTGAAATGATATCCATGATGATGGAGCATAATACATGTTATGTCAATTGGGGGCACTTGTAACGTACATTTCTTGCCTATATCTAACACATAATTATTAATAAAAAAATACTTTTTTTCATGTCTCGTCATTCCAAGTATTCTTAAAAACTTTTTGTTCGTCAAAATTCATGTACAGATTTTATTCGTAAATTCAACTGTCTCAATTAATCGAATCCGTTCTGTTATTTTAATCGGTTGTACAGCGAACTCAATGAACCGCTGAAAAACATCGAATATAGCATTGTTTGCTGGGGACTGGTCGGTGTGGGTACCTCATGTTTTAAACTTTTAATCACACATTAATCATTAATTAAACACTGTAAGTTTACAATGGAATGTTTTCTTGAATTCATATACCTGCTATAAAACTCCTGCTCGAATTATTTCCGTTGCTCTCTTACTGCTTTAATTCGCCATGAAAATGAAACTGTCAATTTTCGCACAAGCAGGATTGGTCACATATGCAAACTTATCCTGCAGTAAACTGTTTAATTTTTTCCAGAAGTAAAATAGAATTAGTCACAATAATATCGATCATTTCTCTAGTGAGTATAAATATTGTAGATTTTCTAGAACTACAGGCATCGAGCTGCTACATTGGGCTCAGAGTACGTAAGCTATGTACGGGAATTCACCGCGAAAGAAATTGCTATTTTGTTAGCTCCATAAAACCTTGCTCCATGAACTGAGATGAATAACTGCTGCGCGAGAAAACGTTCTGGTTCAGACGGGCAAGATTTTCACTGAGATGCGAAGGCTTAATGAAGCTCTCAAAATTAGAATTACTTCATTTACTAATTACGCTAATAGCTTTTTGGGAAAGCTTGAAGGGAAACTGGCCTTGACTAAAATTATTGATCCTAGGATAGCTAAGCAGACCTTGAGAAAAATTTGCTACAGCTTTTTGTATGAAGAAATGGTGCATTATTTCTTACAGAACATACAGAGGGATCATTCATGATTTGAAATGAAATTGATTTTTGAGAGTTTTGCTTCCATAGTAAAAACTGCTAAATGATAACAATGGTGGCTGATTTTTAATGATTTTCATATTCCTTGGTGAATTCTAAAAACTAATTTCAAATCGTAAATAAAATTTTCCAAGCATTATAAAAGTAAGTTTATATGGGTACACAATTTTACTTTTTTAAAAACTACATCAATTTGACAAACAGCCTATCACAATTTCCCTCCTAAGAACCTCTTAAGTTTTCTTTAGGAATATTTAGACTTATCGCAGCTGACCGGTGCGGCATGCTTTCCGATGCTCATCGAATTGATCCTGAGATACGCAACAAATTTTGCGGACATTCAGACTTTTCGTCATGAAAGAGTCCTTGGCGCAAAACAGATGGGTTCACTAAGCGCAATAGCGTGCCAGAGGTCAGCTAGCTTAATAACAGCTCCAGAAGGACGATAACTGAACAAATTATCCTTCCCTGGAAAGAAAAATTGCTCCGACTTCGAGAAAGACTCGCGGTCTGCATATTCTCGCGGACACGTTCCGAGTGCAGGAAACAATGTATCAAAATCATTCGTAAAAAGACCGTGTAATTGTGACCTTCTTCGAGAAAAATCTGCTCCTCGACACTTTACGGAGAAATAATTTCTGGCATGTTTAGGATGCAAGCGTGCGTATCTTAGCACATGATGTATTTCACTGGCGTAGTTGCATATGAACGACAGGAAAGGTTCAGAGAACTAAAAAAATTACACTTTAACAGCTATATTTCGAAAAATTAATGGATTTCACTTTCATAATTATTTACACCCTTTGAAAAATATTGAAAAGTAGAAATACACTTCTACAGAATGTGCATATTAAATATCTGTATTTAAAAGGGTGAGTGAATTGCTTGCTACCCTCATGTAATCGGAATGAATCAGTTCATCTCATTATATTGCCAATTATTTCATTACTTAATCGCATTTGATGCATAATGTTCATCTGCATGGTATTAATCGATATGACGATGTGGAATAAATTGTCTTGACTAGGAAAAATATTTAAACTACTCTTTTGTTATGGGCATAATGATTTTTTCGATGGCCTAATAATAATTTTTAAATGACCGACCAATCGGGCTCTTATTCGTAAGTGGTCAAAGGCCGTACAATCATAAATCGCAAAGTACACGTAACGTCCTAAGTACCCGATAGCGGCTGATTTCTCGTGTGTGATTGTAGTTTTAGATTAAAAAACCCTTCAGTGATTGGTAAAGCTTTCGGTGATGACTGACAAAGCCTTCAGTGATGACTGACAGATTTACGACCTCAAAACTATAAATGATTGAACGGCCTCTGCCTCATGACAAATTGCCTCGTGTCTTCACGAACTTTTTACTACAACTCTTTAAACGTAGATCTGTGCCCAAGTTTTGTATGCGAGGTGTATTTTCGTTTCGGTGCTGGTGGTTAGCCCAGTGTTGGGCATCGTGGAGGTGCCCAGTGTTGGGCATCGTGGAGGTGCCCAGTGTTGGGCATCGAGGAGGTGCCCAGTGTTGGGCATCGTGGAGGTGCCCAGTGTTGGACATCGAGGAGGTGCCCAGTGTTGGGCATCGAGGGGGTGCCCAGTGTTGGACATCGAGGGGGTGCCCAGTGTTGGGCATCTATTTACCTTTACCTTGACAACACCGTTAGGAAGTTAACGTCGCGCACACAATTTTCTCGTTGATCATTATCGTTCGGCTGATCCCCACTGCAGATGCGCACGTTGCCAAGGGTATTATTATTTACACTATTTTTTCCATATCTTAATACTTATATCCGAAGCCCACCTTGTTATTCATTTTCACTGCATTAAAATCTCAGTTCCAGTCTCTTTCATTTACAATCCTGTTGGTTTACTGTGTGGGTAATGACTGGCATTTACCCCACAGGGCCATACTTTCAAAACTCGCTAAGTGAACGTAAGTACTTACGCTCTATTTTCTCGTCTATGATTGGTGGATTTTGCTTGAAAGGCCGTCAATGACTGGCTGATGAACTTACGATCTCTTAACTTTTTTGAAAGTATAGTGAACGTAAGTACTTACGCTCTATTTTCTTGTCTATGATTGGTGGATTTTGCTTGAAAGGCCGTCAATGACTGGCTGATGAACTTACGATCTCTTAACTTTTTATAAGAGTATAAGTATAAGTATAAGTAGGCCGGGGCCTTTAGGTATAGGCCCCGGACATCGAGGGGGTACTTCATTAACACCTGATGATGCTGCCCCATACACGCCTAAGATTATCTTGAATGAGAGTGAGTGGCAAGTAGTGCATTACCGTGTCAAGGTTTGATGCCTCGCCTGATCAATTAATTTACGTTCAATAGTCTATTTGCGATGGAGTGCTTTTCTGAAGGAACACTTCTAAATCTATTGCGCTGCGAAGCATAGATTTATAAATGTTATTTTTAATTGCCCATTGACAGATAACCAATAAAATTATTTAATTTTCACTGTTCCTTATGCGGAAACAAACTTGATACGTACAGTCTGGTAAAACAATTATTTTTTCTTCAGATTGACTTTCATTCTATTCAATTCTTTTGATTGAATGGAGCATCAGCTTTACATCCTTACCATTAATGTCATACATGCGGTTATAAGGCTGTCATTGTACTTCTACACTTTGTCCAAGATGTAAACACAAAACAGGTTACAATTTGACGGTAATTCTATACCCCATTTAAAAAAATTTCATTTAGTGATAGATGTTGAGAAAAACGTAACTTTACGACCATATTTTGATGCTTCATACATCAGAACTTTACCATATTTTGATGCTTCCTAAATCAGAACTTTACCATATTTTTGATGCTTCCTACATCAGAACTTTACCATATTTTGATGCTTCCTACCTCAGAACTTTACCATATTTTGATGCTTCCTACCTCAGAACTTTACCATATTTTGATGCTTCCTACATCAGAACTTTACCATATTTTGATGCTTCCTACATCAGAACTTTACCATATTTTGATGCTTCATACATCAGAACTTTACCATATTTTGATGCTTCCTACATCAGAACTTTACCATATTTTGATGCTTCCTACCTCAGAACTTTACCGTATTTTGATGCTTCCTACCTCAGAACTTTACCGTATTTTGATGCTTCCTACATCAGAACTTTACCGTATTTTGATGCTTCCTACCTCAGAACTTTACCATATTTTGATGCTTCCTACATATAAGCGCAGGCTCAGGCAGAACTGCATACTACGCAGTTATTTTTTACGGTCCGTGGCTGCGGCAGCAATCAATGAATGGTACAAACTACGTACCTCTACAAGACTGCTTTTTTTACAGTCACCTGCGGCGTACTACGTATGATGGCGTAAAGGTCTATCTCATAAGCCAGGATCTTAGCAATAAGCAAGAATATGAAAAAAACTACGTCTGATGTTAAATCATGTGATTACGTTGAATTATTTTTTTTCGAGCTCAATTGCACGCAGATCAAGCAAGTAGACGTCCTAGGCAAAATTGCTCGGATGGAAACGAAACACACGTGTGTTTGACATAACAACTTTTTACGCTGGTCTCTAAAAATAATTGCAGAGTGTCTACTTTTGGAGGATGTTGCTTCATAAAAAAACATGGGTTATTTAAACCGGATTAGCATCAAATAACTTTAAGGTAATGAATTATTCTCATTATAAAGTTAAATCACACTCGTTTCATTTTCAACTCACAAAAATGAGCACTATGGCATTGATTATTGCGATTCCATTTACGAGAAGGTCCAATAATTTTAGTTTACGGCAAGACGTTAGAAAACATAACTTGAAATGCATTTCGAATTCCTATCCAGATAATTAGCCAATGCCGTTCTAGCACGATACCCTATCATTCATTTTACTATCATTCATATCATATACTATCATTCACTATTTAATTTAAACAATAACATTACTCGGTTTGTAACTAAATATCTTCTCATTGGTTCAGGTTGAATTCTAGAAAAAGAAGTAAGAGTCTATAAAAGATACGCATTATGATTATTCGAAGATGATACCTAATCAGCAGTTTGATGCTAAATATTGTTTTAAAATTTTCTTTTTGGATTCAATCGATTAAGAAACTTGTTGGCCGGTACATACTCTATGGCTGCAGTATTTGTATAGTGCAGTATGTGTGAGACGGATAAAGGCTGAACAATGAGTATAGTGCAGTATGTATGAGACGGATAAAGGCTGAACAATGTGTATAGTGCAGTATGTATGAGACGGATAAAGGCTCAATAATGTGTATAGTGCAGTATGTATGAGACGGATAAATGCTGAATAATGTGTATAGTGCAGTATGTATATGAGACGGATAAAGGCTGAACAATGAGTATAGTGCAGTATGCATGAGACGGATAAAGGCTGAATAATGTGTATAGTGCAGTATGTATGAGGCGGATAAAGGCTTAATAATGTGTATAGTGCAGTATGTATGAGACGGATGAAGGCTGAATAATGTGTATAGTGCAGTATGTATGAGACAGATAAAGGCTGAACAATGTGTATAGTGCAGTATGTAAGATTGAGATAGTGGCATGAAGAAATGAAGTGTGTGCGAATAATAATAAAATATTTATATAAAGTCGGTACACTAATCAGAAATTGGCTTAATGTTGTAAAGCGAATATGTGTAATGGATTAGGTCTTTGTTATTGTTGTTATGCCATGAAATACAAAGAAAAAACTTTACCTGGCAATATTTTAAAAAGGTAAAGGTAAAAGACTGAGCTGATTATAGGTTTTTTTGCATTTCTCTGTTAGAGTACGTTTGAAGTGACCTCGACTGAAGTTTGTGAGCAGGTTTAGTATAGTGAATGCCGTGGATGCGTAAGGTATGTTCTGTGATGGGTGAATAAAGTGATTTAACTAGGTTTTGAATTAACTGTGGTTTCTTTTGTATATATTTGTGTAAATATTAATGAAACGTTCAATTCTCTAATATTATTAGCTTGATTTGTCTGTTTAGGCCGGTTTTCTGTTGGATATTTATTTTGTTCAATTGTTCATTTCAGGAGTCACAGTTTCCGTTTTCCAAGAAGTCTCGGTCCCGTGTTTGTCCTGGAAGGTTGAGTTATAGTGCCATACGAATGCAGTACTTATCAGTGACTTTAGTTTGTATTAAAAACACCAAAGAAACTGTCTTATCACTGGCTACAGAAAAACCTATTCGATCACAAGGCTGAACGATGCAGGGATGAAGATGGCTTTTTGGAATTGATATTATTAATATCAATTTGCCAGTTTCTTGCAGCTAATATTCAGAAATACACGCTTTGCAGAAGGTGCCATCAAATATAAGAGGATCATCGATTGAGCCTTTAAGGGGGGCTATATATAACCCTAAAATTTTCAGATTTGGCTATTCCGGTTTTTAGTCTCATCTTAAGCTGACATCCTGCCCTATCCAACGGTACCATTGCAATCTCAGTACGTTGATTTATGCTTTCACTGCAGATCATGAAAGGGGGGCGGGTGGGAGAGTTCTTTAACAAATTAGATAGGAACTAATTCGCTACCCAGCAATATAAATACAGTGTTTGCTTGGCAGCTTGAGGTGCAGCTCAGTAACCGCCTGGCGTTGTATGGGGAGGTGCGCATGTAGTCGCTCCCACCATCCTTGAGTGGAATCAAGCTCCAGAAACGTTTAGTTTCGTATCCTTGCTACGTTGAGTGCCTATTGCGATGCGGGTGGGACTTTTTCGCGCTCTCCTGAACATTCAAAATTATTGTCACGGCAAACCTATCTCCTCCTAGAGTTTTGAAGCTACAGCGATGAGACACATACCATTCGATTCGTAAAGACCATAGCTATCGAGTATCGAAGCTCTTTTTTCAAATATACTTGTTTACACAAGTGCGATTGATAACCAACCAGAGAATTCGTTGGTTAATATTATCAGGGAGCGGAACTTTTCTTCAGATGACGGTAGATGAAAAGGCAAGTTTCAGGAAGTAGTTGTTTTTATTAACGACGTTTTGAATGCAACAAACATTCATTTTAAAGTTAGAAGAAGCATTAAACATTGAAATTTTGGTGAAAATAAGTACATAATAAAAGTAAATAGGATACAACAGTAAAATTTTGAACCAAAAATTAATCGGAAAATTCTTTCAGAGTTCAGACAAATCCGGTAATCAGGAAATAGATAGCTGGAGTCCAATCTGTAGAGATGAGGGGTTCAGCTATCGCCGGTCGGTTGTTGTCGGGCCACTGCACGATCACGATGCTGGTGAGTACCTTCAGCACAATGCGAGTGACGGTTTGGTTGTGAGCTTGTCTCATGTGGTTCACTTGTCCTCCAGTTTGAAGGTAGCTAAGGAGGCAGCGGCTCGGTGTCTTGATTGTTAGTCCAATTTGTCCGATGTTGTCCAAAACATGAAGAAGTCAACAATTTTCTTTGAAGCAAAATTTATAGACTATACCGGCCTCTCGGATAACTCCCGCGTTTTTGCAGGGGCCTTTGTTGCGTTTAGTTTCGAATTTGACAATTTTGTCATGAGTGTCACAAAGCCTGATAATATAAACCAACGAATTCTCTGATCATCAATCGCGCTTGTGTAAACAGGTAAATCATGCCATCTAATAATAATTTTCCAGATTTGTGCATAGTTTGTATGCAAAATGGGGAGGGAGGGGGGAAATTTGAAGAAAATGAGAAGAAAACGGAAAAACGTGTAAAAAAACTAAGGCGAAAATAATAAATCGGGCTTCGTTACTCGATTGTTTTTGTTTTTATACGCATCGAATGATATGCGTCTCAATGTTATAGCTTCAAAACCCTACGAGGAGATAGATTTCTACAGTACCCCCTTTTTTATCCGTTTTCTATGAATTTCACATTTTCTATCAGTTTTCCCGAAAAAATCATACGAACAAAATGTTCTTGAATTTTGTTTTGACATATATGTGTGAAGTTTCAGAAAGATCCGTTAGTAAATGTGGAAGTTTTTCTGGAGGGTATACCCCCCCCCCTTAAAAGTTGATCATTATTACTTTGTTCCCAGACAACAGCATGAAAACTTTAGCTTATATAGCTTTATTTAATACAATTAACTAATCATAAAGAAGCTGACATAAATATGGATATAAAAAGAGCCAACATGAATATAAAAAAGCTATTTCCTGCCTAGTACAGTAGTGCATTATGGATCAGACGTTGGCAGGAAAAACTCTTGTGAAACGAATTCAACTTTTGTTTGGTAAAACATCTTATCAAGATAAGGTTCATACTCTAAAGTTTTATAACAATTGTAACGCCTTCCTCAAAGGACGTTACGCCTAGAACGGTTCAGCGTTAGTTAAACCTCCTGACGTACTGAGCTCTAGGCTTAAAAGGAGGTTCAATAATTTTATACTACGTTTCTTCGTTTAATAGTGAAGGAACTGAACAGTTTCAGTTATTGAATATATCTGAAAATACACGAAAAATGAATACATAATACAACAATACAACAAGGTTTGGCAAGGTTTGGCAAATACACCAGAAAATACACAAAAAGAATATGAACTAGGAACACTGAACAGGTAAAGCACAGAGTAAATCACGGACAGAGTAAATGTGGCCGGCGGAGATACGTGTCCGTAAATTGCTTATTCTAGCAAGTGTTGCCATATGGGCCTTTCGAAGTACATAATATCTAAATTAATGAGCTATGGCTACAACATTATTCATGAAAGTAATACTCAAGTAAAATATAATATGTTGCATGTTTCATCACTTCTGGACTCGTCAATTTCTTAACATTATGTAGAAAATTTTCTGCGTTTGTAGAAAATTTCCTGCCTGTAGAAATAAATTATCCGAAATGTTCCGGAATCCATAAAGTTCTGTAAAAGCAGATCACTTGATTTTGGCAGTATCGTATTAAAATCTTTTCATTCCTCACTTAGTTTTGGAAAATTGTTTTCTGTGAGTGCTTGTATACAATAATATTATTTGTAATAGA
This sequence comes from Hyalella azteca, assembly GCF_000764305.2. Classification (NCBI taxonomy): domain Eukaryota; kingdom Metazoa; phylum Arthropoda; class Malacostraca; order Amphipoda; family Hyalellidae; genus Hyalella; species Hyalella azteca. The sequence continues at coordinate 30,816 of NW_025937752.1, read as the reverse complement.
GATTAAACCAAGTAAACTAAAATAAATGAGATGGCCATTGTCCAAATTATGACGTATTTTTGCTGTTGTGTGAGTCAACGTGGCCCAGCATATATGTCCAGCTAAACTGCTTTCAGTGCTACGTTGGCACTCTGCCCCTGCTGTTGTGCAGAATGTGTCACTATTTAGACAGTTCGACTCGTACATTTTTCTGCGAGTAGCTTGTAGTGTCTGGTGTCGATATGCAAAATGACGCAATTAGCACGAATTAGGAGACATTAGATCCTTTTTAGACGTACAATCAGAGACAAAATTTTAGTGGAATTGTCGACCTAATTAGATATTTTAATGTGCTTGCAGAGGTAAAATTCAAACCAAATGGCACTTTGATCCCGATAACCTTCAATAAAAATTTTTTTTGCTTGCACATTTGAATTGTCAAAGCAGACCGTAAATTATTGAATCGTTCGGATTGACGTAATTTCAGTGTCTTCAGTCCAAGTGCAGTCAAGGCTACTGTTTTAAAACTTGATAAATGTCAGCCGTCACAATTAAATTTCTGCTACGAGCTTCTAGCACCAAATTGCTTGCAGTAAACAGCCTCAAACCAGTCAATTTGCTTGCTGTCAGATCACAAGTTATATTTTTCAGTAAAAATTGTGATCCCCGCAACTTCAAGATCGCGGGTATGAATCGCTGCCCTGTAATCTGATGCCAATAGCCGCCCATTGAAAATATGCGGTTCGTAAAATTGAAGAAATTTGACGCCTGGAATCTCTGTTGTCATCAAATCAGTAAGTTTTGCACTTGTGTTCTTTCGAATAAGAACTTACATTTCCACCTCGTTGCAATAATTGAACGTGTGTACTTGTGAACACAAACGTAAACCTAGTCCACATGGCAGCTATTTTATTTCCAAATTTTATTATCGAAGTAAAGGCTTTTGCTCCTCTCTGTGAGTTAAATTCCCAGTAAAGTTATAAACAAATGAGTTATTTTATTTTGCAAGTTGGCTCACAATGTTCAAGGGTAAGATATCGTAATTGTTCTTTAAGCCTTGATCGCAAGAAATAATGTTACACATTATTTTTTGGACTAATTTAGTTTATGTAAAAAGGAGAAGCAAAAGAGTTTGCGTCAAAAATATGCACAAAATGGAATGAAATCGGTCAACAAATTCAACGAATTTTGAAAATGATAGCTTGGCTCTCAGACAGCAAAAAATTATAAATTTATAACTCTAATGGGAATGTATTGATTAAATCATTTATCCATAATAATCCCACTGCGTTATAAAAATAAGTCTTATTATATTATGAAATCGCTGCTTCTGGACGATGAAAACTTTACAAGAGTTGAATATGATGGCATTCAGCATCGCTCTACAAGCCATCCGCAGTTTGGTTTCTGGTTGTCGTTTGTACAAATTTTTCTTCCTCGAATCTAGTTTCATAACAAACAGACCGCCTGCCTAATTTATACATGCAGAAAAAAACAAGGAAATCGTGTATAATTCGTACCTGACTAATCAAATGACTTGTCCCATCAATAAATCATTATTCATTTTCTTATATTTCACATCTACCGAACTTGGCCTCCAGCCTTTGCAGATGAATGAAGATGAAAGTTTCATATTAGTGAAATGAGACAATCGAAGCCTCGACTGTAATAATATCGATGAACGTTTCATTTAATAGCATTACCTAGAAATAGTACACATTCTCAAAACTCACAAATTAATTGCATCAAATTGGATCGAATTGTTCCATATCGAATGATGGATAATTTTAACATTAATAAAAACTTTCAGCTAACGAAATAGTCAATAAAAGCGTAGGAAAAAGCGAATGTTGAAAAAAACACGTCTTGAATCGGAACGAAAAATCCATTCATTCATTCATTCATTCATTCATTAGGTCATTAAATATTTACATGAAGGGCAATAATTATTATAGATCGATTTTCCAAAAATGTAGAATAATCATAATTTTTTACTAAGAAAATATTTTCTTATAGGCACCCCGATAATTCGATTTTCGTAGGCACTCGCATAGGTTTCCATTCCAACAATATAACTGAGGGACCAGTAGTATTATTCTCAATCGCAAAAAATTTTAAATGCAACATTGTGAAGATAATTGGAGAAAAACTGTCCGGTCACGTTTATAAGTATAATTATTTAAGATCGTTCATTAACTTCATTACTTAAGTCGAATACCTTGAACAGGTAGCGTTTTCTGACGTAATTGAAGTACGTCATAAAGTGCTTCTGTTCAGAATTATTTTGAGCCTGCTATCCGCAAATTAAGCTCCTTGCTAAGCAGAGAATGTCCTTGCCAAGATTTGTGAATATGTATTCATATTAATTTTTGAGGCTGGATTCGCGCATAAAAAGCCATAGTCATGGACACAGTAAATTACAAGACTTCTATGCCTCAGCGCCAGTCTTCGTTTTTTACCAATCATGGCCAGCACTTTTGCTCTCAGTTAAAAGCTCTTTCGAACCCCACGTGTAGGCATTTTTTTCCGTCGCATGTATATTTAAGTTATGGTCTATTTTCAAACAGGTTTTCAATTGCATGTCAGGCCAAATACTGGAGCATTTTTCAAAACGTCGTTACATGAAATTTACCGTAACCAAGGACATCCTTGGGAACAAATGTAATAATTGTTCTCTGGTAAGGCTTGGAGGGACAACATAATGGCATGATAGAGACCATTTGGCAGCATAGTGATTACTCGAGCGTAATCGTCGAGGTATGTCGACTTGGATAGCTTGCTAGGCAAGAACGCGTATAATGACGGACCCACGCACAGCGATCCAAACTTGGAGCTTATTTGAATAATGTTCTCAGTAATGGGCATCTTCAGACCAGCACCAGAAGCAATACTTGAAGGAAACAGATTATTACTTGATGCCGTAGATAACGGATTATCAAAAGAACCTGCAGAGAGCAATTTATGCATGATGCGCGTTATAGGCGCTCGTAATACGGTCTTTGGTATCGAATAGCGACTATCATAAATGATGCGATCGTTTGTAAGAATTATTTGTAAGAAATGGGTGTGATTGGCCCATTATTTTGGAAACTCACGTCCATGAGAAGTGAGATGTTAAATAGACGAGAGATGTCGAATTGTAGCTCTAGTTGCTGTGTCTTTGGAATAATATTGCATATCGTTAGAACTCTAATTCCTAATGAATGCAAAACAAAAAAATTGCTGAAATTTTGAAGTGCTTTAGCTCCCAAATCTCCTAAATCACCTTCAATATCATGGCGGTAAATAAATATTAAAAAAATTGATTTCAAAATTCCACCAGACGGACAATGGCATAATGAAGGAATGATTCACAGGAAGAAGCGCGCAATTCACCTCCACTCTATTTTCATGAAGATTTTATGGGCCCGTGTTAGAATTTAATTTATTCATGTAGGTAAAACTTTCGTTTATAAAATTATTTGAGCAGCATGCATCTGCCGCGGCTGAAATCATGGTACGGAAAACTTCTCGTCATGGCTGCGCGGTATCGCTCGAGCAACGCTGATGCGTGCAACATATGCGCTGCGTGAGATAACCGATTGCTTGTACCACCTAGGACGCTTAATAGCTCTAGGAATGTCCATGCCATCCTGGGATGTTGAGCTTTTCTAGTATTGCCTGTACCATGCTAGGACGCTCAATTGCTCTAGGATTGCCGTTGTAATTCTAGGTCGTTGAGCTTATCTAGTATTGACTGTACCTGCTAAGACGCTCAACTACCTTAGGATCGCCCGTGCCATTCTGGTATGTTGAGATTCTCTATAGGATTGCACGTACCATTCTAGGGCGCTCAACTGCTCTGGGATCGATCGTGCCATTCTGCATATGTTGAGATTTTTTAGGATCGCCCGTGCCTTTCTGGGATGTTGAGATTTTCTGGGATTGCCGTACCATTGTGTGATGTTGAGATTCTCTAGGATCGCCCGTGCCATTCTAGGATGTTGAGATTCTCTAGGATCGCCCGTGCCATTCTGGTTATGTTGAGATTCTCTAGGATCGCCCGTGCCATTCTGGGATGTTGAGATTCTCTAGGATCGCCCGTGCCATTCTGGTATGTCGAGATTCTCTACGATCGCTCGTGCCATTCTGGGATGTTGAGATTCTTTAGGATTGCCTGTACCCATGCCAGGACGCTTAGCTGCTCTAAGATTACCCTGGGCATTCTAAGACGTTGAATTTCTCTAGCATTACCGTGCCATGCTAGGATGTCAACTGCTCTATAGGATTACCCTTGTCGTACTAGAACGTCGAGCTTCTTTAGGATTACAGTGCCACCCTAGGATTCTCAGCGTCTCTATGACCGCCGTCTATATGCTAGGATGCTTGGCTGATCTATAGGATTGCCCGCAATTTGCTAGGATTTTCAGCGTCTCAATAGTATTTCCGGACCATACTAGGACCCTCAGCTTCTCTACTATTGTTCGTACTATATGCTAGATAGACCGTTCATCTTATCTAGGATTGCTTGTACTAGGCTAAGAAGTTCGGCCTTTCCAGGATTGCCCGTACTTTGCTAAGATGTTTTTCTATTCTTGGTTGGTCAGATTTTATGGAACTTGTGAATCTTAACTCATTTTATAGAGCAGATAAACTTCGATAGGTTCATTTGTTGATGGTACTTCTACTTTCATATAATTTCCTCATTACTGAGGTCAAAAATCTAGAAGAACATTAATTTGCGGAGCCATTAAGATGATAATCAACTATATAATTTCAATATAATGAATGAACCGATAATAAATTGACGCATCTATGCTCCCCGAATATCATTATTTAATCACATAGATATATATAATTTAAACTAAAAATATGGAACGTAAAAAATTTCATGACTATATGTAGAAATACATTCCTTGAAATCTAAAAAACAATAAATTTTACGTTAATGGTGCATGATGAGTTAGAGCGTTTATTTCTACATTCAGAGCCATTTTATCGATTTGGATGGGACATCAATTTATTAGCATTAATCATCGAAGCATTCGTAGACACCTGAAAATCATAAGATATTATCTAGTACGCTCCAAAGTTGGAAAAACGTTCCCATTTATCCTTTGTACGAGTGCGTTTTGTTATCAAGATATTCTTCGGACTGCATTACATGAACAAGCATCCTACACCTACGCTAGAGCGTTCACTGCACACACGAATTTTAGAGCCGATTTTAATCGATTGACGTGGTTCCATCGAACATTTCGCAAGTATTATAGTTCTCTGAATGCGATTGCGTGTAAAAACAGGGCTTTCTGACGAAACACCTTCCCGTTCGATCTCCTACAGAATTCTTTAATAGATGCAATACCAGATCGAGGCTTACTCTGTATCGCGCTCTCCAGGAATTTAGTCTGTTCGGTCAAAGAGGCTGAGTTTTTCTCCTCATCTTTTGCTTGAATCGATTAAAATGTCGGCAACGAGCGAGCTAAATAGCAGTTTTCCCTGCGAGGGCAGCAAGGGAACGTTGTTTATCTCCTATAAGATCATTTGGGCAACATGAAAAGAACAAAATTACCGAGAAAGCGATGGCTGGCCCCGAAAAAATTCTCCAGTGATGGTGAGCTGATTTTCATTTGGTTTCAATGAACGATAATCCTTTGAAAAATATGACTGTTTTATCATCATCAAACTATAGGAGTCAATTATGTTCGAACTCTCTCTGCCTAATATGAATTTAAATGAATCTTGAGAGAGAAATATTCAGAATTTTTGGCTGGTTTCTATATGGTTAATTATTTTGCGTTTGTTATCTTTTCATTGGTCTATTGATATATTCTGTATTTGTTCCGCCGCAGCCACTTATGATGATTCAATTATGTTTATTGATGAAGAATAAGTTATTGAACTTGCAAACTACGTCATGTTCTTGGAAGGATCGATCCCATCTATCATAAATACAGCAAATGAATGAAAAGTTTTTTACACCCATTATTGTGCGATGAGTGGTGAAAAGCTGGGTAAATTCTTGTGATTTATACAGTTTTCCTACTCTCGATGACAGCATGTTTGAGGAAAAATGATTGAATATAGAAACATTATGTTAAAAATATTTACGCATGCTGCTGCTTCAAGCATGTATTTACACCTCAAAAAGAAGCCGAGTCAACGTATTTGAGACTTGATGCAAGGTGTAGCACGGTGTATATTCTGGAGGGAACCAACTTATAATTATAAATTCAAATCTCAATGAAACTTTGCAATTTGCTCATTCTCACCAAAGTTTAATAGTAATTTTCATCGATTTTTTGCTGAAGCCTCCATAATGATGCCATAATCTGAAGCTAACAAAAATTGCTCTACATAAAAACAAATAGTGAAACTATCCAGCCCTTATGAATCCATGCGGATCATTTGGCAATTTCCATTAAAATAATTCCTATAGCTGTAATTTCACGGAGGATTGCTCGAATCAGAGACTTTCAATTGTCTTACGATGCATGCTGAATGTCTGCGATCCATCTCCATTACGCATACTATGGAGTAGATTGCCTTGGACAAAAGTGTGTATCAATCTTTTATCCTTGTCGTGTGGGCTTGGTGTTGCTCCAGAGCCGCGGCTTGACAAGCGCCTTGGGTGGGATGGTTGAGGCCTCCTAAGGCTACGCGAACTCTTGGATCATTTACACCGAACAGAAACTAAGTAAAAATCAAAATTTTATTACGCTGCTTGATTTTGGCGGAATAATCATGGTAGATTCGTTTTGAATGCGTAAAATTTTAAAGTTTACGGCGCTTTCTTATTTAGTTATTATTAATGATAGTATTTTAAGGAGCTTGACTATTTAATTTTGGTGAAATCTTGTAATCGCTGTGTTCTGCTGTTCATTTCAGAAATTACTTTACCAAGTCAGCTACTGACATGTTGATTGGTACGTATAACAAATAAATGTGTACTCTATATTTGTTTATTTCGCTTTTACCGTAAAATAATGATTGGTTGCATATTCATGGAAACACAAAGTATATATAGAAGGCTAGCTGAAGCAGCCAAGTGAACATTTTCTAAATCAAATGAATACTAATGAACACCACGAGCATTTGAGCAAGCATCTCTCAAAGGCTAGCAAAATAATGGGATAATAACAAGTCAGGCACAGCTTCGCAAAGCACACGAAGTACAATGTTATGGCCAGCGAGGTATTGAAGAATCTGCTACAGCTGTTTTGGTCTCGAGCCACACCCCGGCAGGCAAGAAAGCTAGGCACAGACAGGTCGGCTCTAGACTCGTGTGTATGCCACGTTTTCCAGTCAGGTTCGCCATGCCACGTTTTCCAGTCAGGTTCGCCATCAATCTTGTGCGCCTTCTTAGGTGCGGTCGCCGACATCGCGAGCAAAATAAATGGCTTGTTCGATGGTTTTTTAAGAGCTCCTTCTCATTCATACAGTCGCTAGATTTTCCAAATTCGATTTCTGAGCGAGAGTATAATTAAAATGAGGTCGTTGTTGTTGTTATGGCCAGAGTAGTAGCGAAGTGAATGTTCATTCTGAGCTCGTTCAGTAATCAGCAATTTTTTTTAACGAGTTATTTAAAGCATTAAGTTCGGTCCTTGTAAGCCGATCATTTATAGTGAGGAAAAATATAAGAAAAGCATCACTTCTGAAAATGTCGAGGCTTCGGACATGATTGTAACTGCTATTAAACAGTACATAAAATTGTTTAGTGCAGCATTTAGTGGATTAGAAATTGAATATACAAATTTGATTCCTTTTTGTAGTCTAAAAAGTTTCTCCAAATCAAGAACTTTGAAGTTATTTAAGTTCGAAATGTTAGCCTTACGACACAATCAAGATAATCTTAATAATCTAGGAACCAAATGCACCAAACCCTCTAAACTTATAAACAGCTACGTAACAAAAACGTCAGTTGCAATCGAACTATCATCACTGAAGCAAAAACTCGGCTCGTCGACTTTCGCCATCCACACGCACACCGAACTGAGGTCCCATCATGCACGAGATGCTGTCTTCTTCCTTAGAATACTTACAATTCCTTGCGGGCGTTCAAACGAAGACTCTTAAGGAAGAATGTGCGTAATAATTAAACTATAGGATAGTTCATGTTGTTGGAAATTGAACTGAAAAAATAATGTGTTTACTTGTTCGGCAAATTTTTTGGTAGAGAAGAATATAAGTTCAATTTGTTGAAAAATATGACGAACACACATAATGTGATCTCATTAGAAGAGCTCTTGTTCTGGATTCATTCAATTGGGTTACGGATTACGGAAATTATAAAGAGTCGTTTGTTTGTTTGCTTCATAATGCAACGTGAAATAATAAGTTAGAGAGTTATAGCATCATATAATAATAGCTGTATAGCGGTCCCCAAAAAAATTGAGAATTATTTGCTACGCAGTTATGACAGATGAAAGACTCGTCAGTCGCTGCTGATTCACGCTTCATTATTTATGAATCTGAGCGCATAAATCGTGTAGTGAATGAAAGAACAATCATCACATCATCTTGGTAACACGATATATCAAAATCTGCTTCTGATGATTTAATAAGGAAGGCACAAGCTGCGGGCACTGCACGAATCAGTTTAATTGAGTCATGCATTATGTTGAGCAATACATCATCGTCTAATGATATGTGTAGTGACAACTGCAGCAATGCTTTGGCTGGTTCTTGGTGCTCAACAGCGAGTTGCTGATCTGCCTCGGGCATTTATGATACCTCGGGCTGGATTCTTTCACAATTGAAACTTTCGGCAGCTTTGTTATCAGGGATTTTTTTCTGTAATCGCGAAAAATCGGATTTTAATCTCAACTGGCGATGAAGGCGTCGGCTGCTGGCCGTGATGCCGGTTTCTTTGGTGTACGGAAAATTATTCAGTGCAGATGTTGATGTAATTTTCAAATTACTTCGCAATTTTATTAACTCATGTACGTTCTTGTTTAATCGGTTGTAGAACTCAAGTTAATTTGCATGAATGGGCAAATTTTACGACATATTTCTTTTTGTTTGAACGATTTTTACATCAACTGAAGAATAACATCATATTTAATAATATAAAATTTTCAATGTATAATTTGTATTTGAATATTTTGTGTAGGTTTGTTCAACTGAAATTAATATGAGTCATCCGATTATTCCTGTAAAAATAGTTTCATTTCATTGTAGTACAAATCTTTGCGAAAGGAAAAAGGGGAAACTTATTCATCTTCTTGAACATAACATATTTTTGCACGTTAATGTTGATAAATGCAACTTAAGCTGACTTTCAGAACTAAAATATATTTGTATAAATATATAATCAGATTTATAGCAGTCTTCTTGAACTTTAAGATTTATGTCTATAGTGAACTGTTAATGCATGATTGTAAGATTTTGGTTAACTACAGTCATCACAGATTCTATAATGAGATTTTAAATTAAAATACAAATTTACATATTAGATGTGGGGTTCATACTCCAATTAAGCTTTGATTTGAATTTTTAATTTTGATTGATTTTGATGCACTTTGATTTTTTCTACGTGTGTCACCAATCTGATATCAATTAGTATCGACACAAGGACTACTACACACAGGACATGCATAGCCTATGTCCAGCCTCTGCTAGCAGAGGCGATCGCCTACACTATGATAATATATTTGTATAAATATATAATCAGATTTATAGCAATCCTTTTGAATATTAAGATTTATGTCTTAAGAGAACTGTTAATGATTGTAGGACTCGGGTTAACTGCTGTCAACACCGTTTCTATAATGATATTTTAAATTAAAATTAAAAATGTATTTACTAGACATGGTGTTCATACTTTAATTAAGCTTTGATTTGATTTTTTTCAAAATTAAATTTGATTCTTTCATTTCTACGTGTCAGCAATCCGATATCAATTAGTTTCGACATTAACAATCAACATCTTCTTTATCCAAATTGATTTGGTATGTTAATTGAAAATTCTCCTCAAGAAATTGTCAATCAATCTATTTGTTGATGAATTTTCTCAATTGCTAAGTAATTCTGTATGGTTCAAGTTTGCAAAATAATGAAATTATTTTTTGATAAATAATTTTATGAAGGATTTAATTACGCAACATAGCCACAAGAAAATCATAATTATTTGTCATTTAAAATACCAAAACTTTGTTGGAAGAATAAATCATAATGATATAAGCACAAAATATTTAATAACTATTCAATAAATTATTCCTGTAAGTTCCTATTGAATGAAAAATATGCTCAACCTAGCTGAAAAGCTTTTGTACAAGCATCAACATAAACAGTCAATTTATAGATGCATTTGACGCGACCGAGGCCGAGGTGTTCAAGAGCTTGTACTCTGTACGTGGCGCGCCCAAACCTAAACAGCGATTTCGGTTGTGTCGAATGTTGATCTAAATTATAGCGAGCAGTGGCTCGACCCAAGGGGAGTGTAACGACAGTTTTTGCTTTTTAAATCAGTTCCATCTCTCAACGCCCTATAGTGTACGAGCTAACTTCGGGCCACTTCCCGCGTCGTGGAACACTTTTCATTGTGATTTACTGCATCCACGGTGCGGAGGTCTATGGATGCAGAAAATTTAACAGTTTTTGTGTTGGCAAGAACGCTTTGTAACTTGCCTTAGAAACCATTTATTGTGCAGTAAAATATTTTAACATTCCAAATTGAATTGTGTGATAATAGTATTAATGACTTTTTTTCGAAACAGTTTAAAATCCCAAGACATGGTGCACTTGATTTTAAGATGAGGCAGTCAATTATGAACGAGGAGACAAAATTACGACCAATAAGCTGCGCGTTCACGGCGTGGTGCCACCGACATACCATGCGCGACCACCGGCGTAAATTCGCCGATGCTGTACGACTGCCGGAGCACGGGAGATAAACAGCCACCAATTATTATTTATTACACGCTTACAATGTGAATAATTGATAGATAGAAGCATTTCATGAAATTTTTTTCATGAAATTGCAACAAAAAAACAGTAAAAAGCTATTTTCATGGTTGATAAATATTTTCTAACAATAGTGAAAAATATTTGTCAACAGCTTCAATTGCTAGAGTTTGCTAAATCTTTTGCAATAGCAACTATTCTACCGCAAGTGAGGCAAAAAAATCCACTCCGCTCGACCCACTCGTGAAATTTTATGGTTTTGTGGAATAAAAACGAAATCCTGAATGTAAAATGGTTTGAAATGAAAAACTGGACTAATTGTGACCGGTAAGAGAAACAGAAGTAAGACCGTCTGAAATTGAGACCGTGTAAGCAAAATGGGATACATTCATTAAATGGACGTTTCGCGGGAAGATGGACTGTCATCACGTCTCTTCTTCTCGAGCTCATCATATCTTTAATCACTGATGCCACGGCTCATATTTTTAACCATGACTGAGAAAGTACTGATTTTTTTCCATAGAAGAATGAAAAACACTGAAATTTGGAACAATTCGTAAAACTTGGTGATATTTGTGATATTCACTTCTATCAATAAACTAGGTGAAGTTATGTGACTTGTATATGTTTGATAATATTTGTTTCACCTCTCCAACGAATTGCGAGGACTTTCATAAGAAACTTTCTAAAATTTCTATTTGGCTAGGAACTTATTACACAACTGTTTCATAATCGTCAATCGGCTTCTGCACTCGCACTTGAACTACACAAGTTTGTGCATATATAGGAGCTTAGGTTGAAGAGTATTTTGTGTCTTTTTAGCTATTTCTGAATTATTTAAACATCAATTTATCGTCTGTGAAAGTAGAATGGGAACTATTAGGGAGAGTCAGTCTTCGGAGAGCTTAGTAGAATTGAAAAAAATACAAGTGGAACATTACGACAGAGCTTGTGAAATCGACTTTTCTAAACAGTACTGAAAAAATATCTACTCTCACAAGGCGAAAACGACTCACAAGAATTTGATGTCTTAAAAAGAACTATAAATACTTGTACACGAAGCTCAACCTGGTGATTTGCGTCAATTTTATAGTTGCCCCTAGTCTGATAATTGAAAAACTAATAGATAATTTTTTTAGTTTCAGAACGTTTACGTTCGCAGGATCCCAAAAAAAATGAATCTAATTGGTAATTCCGGATTTTAATACTTGAAAACATCAGCTTTTGAAAAAAAATTGAAAAGTTTTTACGAGTCTACGAGGGATCGAGGCGCCGTTTCGAAAGTGAATTTTTCAAACGCTCACAATACAAGTTAATGGCTGGCTCCAAATTCGGAAAGATGCCCACACATAATATTAGAACTCAAACCAGTTTCCGCATCTGGTTAGCCTTGACTCAATTTTTTCACGCTGATCAGCTTCAAATGAGCATTTGTGAAACCGGGTGCACACAACGATAGTGTGTTAAGAACTGACACTGAACACGTGGCGTCTGACACTTACAGGCTCGCTCAGGATGCATCCACCCTATACATTCCTGGACACTCTTTTGTTTCAGCGATGTTGGCACTCCCATCAGGGGCAAGATATATGGAGCTTCTCGTTGATGTCAACCTAGTGAAAGTAGCATCCTCTCTTCGCTTCTATTGCTGTCTTGTATTTTTTAACGCTCCCATATAGAAGTCTATTCATTAAAATTTTAAATTTTCTAATTAAAATTAATCCAATGATATAACAAAAAAATGCTGTAAAGAAGGTGAAAAATTTTACGTCACTAATTTGCGAATATGTTTAATGTAATAATTTTTCTGCCGAAACAGAAAAATTGCGTCTATACCTTCAAGGTATTTTCGAGGTCTACACTTTCGTCGGTTCATCTGACTCAATAATCAGACAAAAATCACATTAATATCATTTTAAACAGAAAATGCTCTGTATAGTGAATCGAAAAATTTAAACACGCGCAAATTTGAAGCGTTAATAATAAGTTTTACGAGACAGACTAATAGAAACACTGTAATAAATGTTTGATAACACTGAGTTGGACGGTGCCCACTTGACTGTTTTTTTCTGTGCAGACGAGAGAGTGGAAATATGGAGTTAAATCTTGAGTTCGGGCCTAAAAGTCCTTCTATAGGAAACAAAATTCACAAAAAATATTACTTTTCAATTTTTAGATCCAGAATTGAACGTTAGGACAGCCAGTTTGAGGTCAGAATTTTTCATATATACATTCTGCAACCGTAGCTCTTGGAGTGAAAGTAAGCAAATTGTCTGCGACAAATCTGCGTCTCAGAAAGCTGAACGCATTAAAAGGAACGAACGTTCCAAACCTGCTCTGTCAATGATTCAAATTTTAATCCCTGTAGCGTGAAATCGGACGATGTCGAGGGTATTGTCCAAGAGGGGTACAGTCATCCGCTGCTTTTGTGTCCCGCGCAAGGTCCGTCCATCCGCTGATCGGACAGCTCAAGTCTTGCTAAATAAACTTCCAATAGATCGGTGCGGTTAATTTTGTTAGGTGCTTAATAAAGATTACTAGAATGGTGCTATTTAGTAGGGATTAATTAATTAATTTCACTTCGACCATGCCTGAAATAAATGTTTATCAATGGTGGTACAATTTTTTACTTTAATTCTCCGATTTTAGTCTCGTTTGCGTGTACGAGTGTAATTGTTGCTCATCAATCAGTATGAGACTACCTTGCTCAGAAGCTATAACAAATTTCGAGTGACTTTATAACGAATATTTTTATGTAGTACCGATGCGTTAAAAAAATGCGTGCAATTTTCTCCTACTATTTTAAGACAAATTTCACAATATCAAATGCGAAAAAAGAGAAAAAAACGTTTAATTAGCGAACTAGAAGACACTACATACCTTCAACTATATAAATTCATTGGATCCTTAAAAACAAATGAAGCTTTTATTATGAACGAAAGACAGGAGCGGAAATTCAGTGTGGCACAGAATTGAGTCAACATCGTCTCTAGCTGGTCCGAACATAAGCACGTTCTAAACCTATTCGGGTTATGTGAGGGTAGCGACGAAACACATTAATTCTTTACCTAGATTATATGTACAGAATAGGCCATTTATTTCACGACGAATATCTCCACAGCAACCTCGAATCCCGCAATTTTTGCATCGTTACTACTGCTTAGTCAGAAATTGTACAAAGTATTCTATTGACCAAACAAAAGATATTCTAATTGCCCTGCAGGCTTTATGAGTTGTAAATTGTGATGTAGTTTCTTTATAGCTTGACGACGGATGCACAGTGACTATTTATTTGGCTAAAATAGATTTTAAAGAGATTTTAAAGCACCAGCGTTCAGCACAAGTATTCGGCTGAGCCGATCTTGTGGTGGTGACGAATTGGTTTGTCCAACAGGATAGAGCAACGCGCCCACCGTTGTCCTGATTTATTGACTTTAGGTTGCTAGCGTTTCTCTTCAGCTCCATCGAGTTATTTTAAATTGTATTGTTTCTTGTTCCATGGATATGTTGCACGAGAAGTGAGTAAATATTCTCGTCATTGGTAACCGAAATTATGCAGAACCATCACTACTTTAAGGCTTTTTAAATTTAAGAAGGCATAAAAATATTTCTGCCTCTTTAAATATTCGTTATTTTAATGATGTTTTCGTTAATATAAACTTACTCGTATTAGTTTTTCAAGACGTTTGTATTATCAAGCATATAACACAAAAATTAAAGAATCATGTCAATATCTAATTAAGCAGACTATTAGTAATCATAAAAATAACACTGCTATTAATTAAGATAATCATACAAAAATTCCAACATTTATCTTGGGTTTTCGAAGTGTTTGAGATGTAAAAGGGATAATGGCTAAAGAAGAATTAAAAAAAAATTGTACATCGCTAATTTAACGCAAAATGAAACCAAGTGTGCTGGCTCTTAATTATAAATTATAATTATAATTTTTTTTATAATTTTAGTATGGAAACACTGAATTTTTAGAATGATTGAATGCCGATATGTTCGAATAAAAGTAATTTACTTATTCAAAGTTGGATTTCCCCATAACTTTCGTATAAACATTATGTTAATAACGTTACAATTTAGAGGACTCAATGATAACACAGTAAAGTTATATTTCATAACGGGTTTTCTCTGGAGTGAAGCGAAAGGAAAGTATCAAACTCTAAGGGATACATTTTGCACGGTGTCAGTAGTGCGTAAACTTTCTAAACGCGTCCACGAGAGTGACAGCGCTGCTAGTGTCTAGGCTATTTCGCAAATGAAATGCAGATCTGTTATATTAGCAGTGAAAATAATCTTAAAAATTACGTAATTGAAAAACAATCAAGAATCGGGTTCCGAAATATTCGTGATATCATTAGATAGTTAATAACATGATCACCTGAACCAATAACTGTTTTATTTCTCTTTACAGTTCAACCCTAAAATTATCGCATTGCAGCAATGGGATCAAGAATCGTGTCCCAAAATATACGTGAAATATTTAGAAACTTCATAACATGATGACCGAAACCAATAACTGTTTGATTTCTCTTTACAGTTCATTCTTAAAGTTATTGTATCGCAGCACTGGGATCAAGAATCGTGTTCCAAAATATACGTGAAATCTTTAGAAACTTCAGAACATGATCACCGTAACCAATAATTGTTTGATTTCTCTTTACAGTTCACCCCTGAAGTTATCACATCGCAGCTACGGCAACCACGTCACACAAAAGTGCTTCAATTACCCGACGAGCCGATAAAAAACTTTTAGCGAATTAGCGTTGCATGAGACAGTACAAGCCTGGGCCAAAGGTGCACACGGAACTTCTTACATCCCGCAGCATCTACCATAACAATTCCTCTACACGCTGGCCGCACAATACTCTTCCCAAAAGAACATGATGCAAATGCCCTCATTATGTAGAAGAGATGTTTTTTTTCGACGACTCCTCTCGGCACGCTGTTTGTACGGTCGAACGAGGCTAGCATCGAGAAAAATAACGCCTGTTTTACCGGCCTAAAGCATCGCTTGCGTACTGTTAACCCGGTCAATTTGAATGTTAATCAGTACAATTCATAACAATGAGCTTAAGGAAATTAGCCCTGGCATAGTTAGGTGTGGGTGGCTACGTAGCAGCTTGGGCGAGGCGATAGCCCCACTGGCACATAGGCGTGTGCTTAACACTAATTTGGAGTTGGTTAGGCTCCCATAGATACACTGTTTAATGTTGAGGCCTGCTAAACCTAGACAACAACATTCTCGCATTACACAGCACTTACTTGTGCTGAATTGCTGGGCCACCAACAGTCATGACGTTACTTGGGCCTTGTAACGAAGCAATTCGTTTCTTCGGCGAAGTGAGTTTCGTTATTTTCCTAGAGTCAACGCAAGCCTATAAAAAATATAACTCGGTACTCACTGCAGTGAGTGACAGAGAGCGCATTTTCTCGTCGACGAAAACTTGAGGTCACGGATGGACAGACAGACGGACGGACATGGCGAGCACAATAGTGCATTTTTTTCATAAATGAGAAAATGCGCTAAAAAGAGGAAAACATTGATCGAGTATTTCCGACCTTTCGTGTAATTGGATGGTGAGTGTGATGCAGTCAACTTTTCTACTTCAATTATACCAGACACAATCGGCTAAGGTTTCTATTGTTCTTAACCATCCTCGATCGAGCAGCTTATTGCTGTACGTAAAGACGATCCAATCACTTCTAGTTCAAATCAAATTCATCTTTATGATGCTTTCTTCGTAAAAAGCCGGTTTTTACATTCCGAAAATAAAATCTTAAAGGCCCTTAATTGCAATGTATGGCCCATTAAAGTGTATCACGTTTCAAACCTCTCAGGAAAAGTGTGCAATTATATCAAGAAATAATGGAATAATAATTGAAGACTTTCTCTCAGGTTAACATCAAATGTCATCTCGATGCAAGACGGTGCAGCGGAAAAATATTCATTTCATAATTTCATTTCTACTTACAAGTCTTTCAATGATCAAAATTTGCAATCTGAAAAAGAAAATTATTCCGGTTCTCTTTCCCTGTACGAGATAATTTTGCTGAGTTTCTATTCAACTCACGATGGAATCTGTTTATAGGTCGACGCACGATAGTATTCTCCGTAGGTCGGGTAATCAGGATAAATTTCGGTTTAGCATTGAGTCGAACCATGATGAACTCTCATTTTCCATAAATCCGTATTTAATTGCAGCGGTCATATCAGAGGTAAAAAAAGCATTTGAAACTGTAAGGATAGCCTTGCTGAAGATACTTTCAGCTAATGGTAGCTACAGATATTCCAACCAATCGGCTAATGGATAAATGAGATCTATTTAATCGTTAAAGTTTATTTTTTAAAGCAATCCTTTCATTATGTTTTTTCTGAAGAAATAAATATTTTTTTTTCTGCTCACTTTAAGCTTTCTTGGGACAATCAAAAAAGTGCACATAAACTTGACACATAAATTAATCTAACTACAATTTCTGATTTTACTATTCAATAAGAAAATATTCTGTAATGATAATGTATGTGGATTTAGAAGAACTTCTTAAGAATATATCCCTCGATCTTAAGAATATGTCCCTCGACACACAGTAGTGTTTACAGTCAGCGAGTGTGGGAGCCAGTGGGACTTGCAGTGGGTTCAGCTCACCATTACTGGCAAGCTCACGATGGGCGTGTAGCGGTCACAAAAATCATGGTTTCACCAGGAAGTTAATGCGTTATTCATAGGAAGAGTTGCACAACCCCAGCGCATGTGTATGGGACAACACCCCTCCGAGAAAACAATTTGGCTGGACTGCATGGCGCCTTGAACCTGCCTGCAACTTGTTTATTGGTCCGATTCCATTACACATGACTAGAGAGTTGTTTTTTCATTACATATGTTGGGCTGATACATATGCGACTTCCAATTAAGGATACTGGTACCAGCATAATTTATTTGAAGTATTTGCGCCTTTCGAATAGAATAAAACTGTAGATTTATTATGTATTTTTGAAAGTTTGTGTTGTTGTTTGTCAGATTGCATGTAGCCCTGCGTCGTGAATATTGAAAGGCTATTTAAGCGAGTGTTTTTAATAGTTTTTGTTTCGAGACATTACCATGCAGGGCCTGTAATGCATTGCCATGTGGTGACATCTTGGAACATTTCACACCGGGAGAGGAAAGTAGAGACGATTTAAAATGTGCGTAATTGTTTTTGATTATTCAGATTGCTTTACAAAATTGAAAAATCTCTCGAAATACAGGTAGTGAAACGGAAGGTAATTGCATTATGAAAGATGAATTTAAGAGTTTATGAGCAAATTTTTACTACATTTATTTTAAAGTTTGGAACGAACGAAGGGACTCTGGATGAAAGGACTCTCATATCTCTGGGATTATCTATATCGTGCAACGCCATGCAAGTTACGCTGCTGGAGTACAATAATTTCAACTTGATATACGAATTCACTAAATTCTGCAATGGTGAACTTTTTTCCTTACTGAATAAGCAATGAAAGAAACCGGTTTGATATTGGTTGGGGATTCAGGTACTTTGATTACGGTTGTAGTCTTGGTGGCATGGTTCGTGTTACAAACAAAACGCATCAAGTTGTATATACTTAAAGTTTAAAAATTTAATATTTTATTGACTTTCTTGATGAATACAATATTCACAAAATCTTATTATTTGCTACGTATTATTATTGTTTTATTGATTTCTAATATTAATTATTTGAGTAGATGATGGTGAATTTACAACTGCCTCAGCCGTTTCCCTTATCAAGATATCTTATGATTTTCAAGTAACATTGGACATCTGGAAAGAGCATACATTTATCTTATTTAATATTGTTGAAACAATAAAAATTTCTGATATATTTGGAAACAACAAAGTTCCTGTTTTTTCAACAAGAATTAATGTGATAAAATTTCCGACGAAACCGATTTCCAGGTTTTCCATGGAAACGCATGTACGTTAAATTGAAACACGTTTTTAGAATACACATTTATCTGTGCTGGTAATTTTGATTGTGCTCGAACTTTTATAATTGGCTATGACTGTAAACTTGTTCAGTTCTTCCAGTAATTTGGTTCCTTGTAAAGCAAATTTTTAAACGCGAAAGTTCTTAATCTGAAAAGACGGTGAAATTAATAATTTTCAGACAAATTGCAAAGAAGAAGAAAAATTTTTGTCCGAACCAACAAAATTCAAAACATTTTAGGATTGAACTCAATCGCTTCATATGCTTAGGAAATACTATACCCTGACAATTACATTTAAAAGGCTGATTTAACATTCTTTTAACGGTAAATACTTGACTAAAATATTTATACTGTCCTATCTCCATTATATAGACTAGACAATAACAAAGTTGATCGCATTTCATAAACATCTCGAAAGTTTTTGTCGGACCTTCCAGCGTTGCTCAGCTGGCTCCGTCAATGAGAAGATCAAGACAGACGATAACCTCGATGAAAAGCTTGCTGAGTCCGCAGTAAACCAAACAATTTGTATCACAAATGAAAACGCGAAGCCAGTCGTGAACATGAAGTGATATGGAGCATAAAAGTATCATATTATAAGAAATGACAAATTTACTATGCGATATCGTAAATTGGTTTTTATCATGTTTCTTTTTCCACCCTAGTATTATGAAGAGTAACTTTTTTGCTGTAAATTTGAACTTTCTACCCTGGCTTAGGCAACAAACTCAGATCCCAGTTGGTGTTCTCCACTGCTAAAAAAGAAAAGGAAACCACTTCTCAAAGGCTATAGGTTTCCTAAAACCTTTGAACCTCTTCAGAGTTACGAACCACACCCTAATTGTAAATCCAGGTTCTCTGTTGAGTGGTATTGAACGGGTCTTCAGATAAGCGCACTCAATTCTCTTACAAAACGAACGAGACCAAATGATAACAAGCCTTGACCGAGTATCGTGTTTTGCGCATCGTGTTTATCGACCATGAGGTCAAGTATACCGATAAAATCTCTGAACAATAAACTTAATTGAAGTGACCAGTGCACTTTGTGTTAATGTCCGTAGGAGGATCTCTTTGGGATGAGTTTGTGGAAAGTGAATAATGTTGTTAATGCGGTGCAGGATTTTGGAGATGTAGTTACGATTACGAAGCAAATGCAGGAGAACAACAGAATCTAGGGAGAATGATCACCAAAAATTAATTATTGCCTTAGGCTCGTATATATACGCTTTAAAAGATAATAAGGTAGGCCTATCTGCAGTTTTTATTGCTCGCTTCAATTTAATTATCATTTACTTTTTATATTAATTCAGTTTCTCTTGGAAAATTGCCAATTCTTGATTTCACAGAAGAATGAATGGAACATGGCCCCTTTTTGACTTCTTGAATTTTATGAACTTTTTTTGTGATTTGTCAGATTATATTTGAAGCGTAATTATAGCTAACAAGTGATCTTAAAACTTTTATTTTAGAAATGCATCTTCTTGAAAGGATTATTTTTCCCGAACTTGACATACGTTTTTATACATTTCGTCATGGCAGAGAATGTACGACCATATGTGTTGAGTGAACTGCTGTTCCATTTTTGCATCTTAATCACATTTCTATTCGTTCATCACATACCAACGAAAAGAAGCAAAAGCTCCACTGGTCACGATATGCTGCTTAGCGTTCGAGAGATCGCCAATTAAATGAGTCCGGCTGGCAAACGTGACATGAGCAAACACTTTAAATTTTCCCATATCCTTATAGAGGTAGCGAAAATTCTCTGGTGTTTGCAGGAGCGAGAAGGAGATGTCCGCTGAGGTCAGCTAGTAAGTAAATTTATTACTGAACAGCTTTTTCCTCCTCGAGTTAAACTGATGCCCTGTTACTTTACACTGAAATATACGCAGCAAACTTTGATGGCCGGCGACTGCAAAAAATAGAAAATTATAACAAGTTTTAAATGATTCACAGGATTTTAATTGAATGCCATATAGATCAATGTTTGGGACGGTGAAAGTAACTCGGTGAATTTAAAATAATATTTAAAATGGGAGATATTCTGTCGTGTTGAATAATCGGAAGTGATTATTAAAATCAAGCTACAATATGCTGAAAGACTTTCAAAATTGATTGTATTGAGATTGATGTAGCAGTAGCACAAACACGTTTGGAAATTGCAATATTCAGCACCATTATTAGAGGGTTGAGATAATAACAACAGTTAGCTATATGCTGAAGGTAGAGAAGACTGTTCATTAAATTTAATTTACAAATTACTTCTCAGCATCTCTGGAATAGAAAATCTTGTCTTCAATTAACAATTGTTTCGTTACAAAGGAATTTCCTAGAAATTGATTGATTTCCTAGAAAGAACTGGAGAAACTTCCCGAAAGTCTGTAGATGTTAGAGTAAAGAACACATAATAACTTCCTAGCAACACAAATATCATTACTTCCATAATAAAAGTATTGAAATGAATTAATTGTTTATTTCTTAAATTTGTATTTCTGCGAGTAGGTCTATCTTTTTTTCTCGCTCATTTCACGTTTAATATCAAGAGTAAGAAGGCTGCGTAAATTTGGGGCTCAAGTGAAGATAAAGAATTTATTTATTGTTTTGCAGGGACAAATTTTTCGGAATTCTTGTTATTTTCCGATAAAAATTCAGGAGAAACTTTTCTAATTATGAATGAGTCATATTAATTATAATAATTATAACATCGGGTATTTGTGAAAATTTGTTCAGGATTATGAGATTCGAGGCGACGGGTTACGGGGTGACGGTATTCGGGATCACGGTATTGAAATTGATGGTATTTCCGATGACGGGACCAGGCAGGACGGGATCTAGGTACGTTGTATTCAGAGTAACAGTATTTTTGTTGACTGCATGGATACTGAAAATGAATCGGCCAAAGTTCGGGAAAATCTAAGACGATTGCTGGAAAATTTCATGCAAATGCATAAAGGATAAAAGACATTTCACAGAAGTAAATTCTCTCCATTAATTTTGGAAAAAATCACTAAGTCTTGACATAAATTATCAAGTTAAAAATACGACAACAATTAACAGAAAAAATGGTAAACAAACATCAATTTGTAAAATGATGACAATCTAATCAATTTACACTTTCAGTCATTCGATAACGAATGGCAGCGTTGAAACTTGGCTTTTTAGCAGATATGCATTGGTTCTAAAATTCGCATGTCTAGAAATCAGGAAGATGGAGCCGAAATTCTAAATTCGTTATCGGTTACACAGACGTTACACTGCTCGATGTGAATGTGTGCAATTAAATGAGGTAGAGAGAGGATCTAAGATATATCAGATTCGCACCGGCACAATTAAAGTATAACAGGTTCGATAACCATGCAGTGGACGTTAAAAATATCACTTCTTACAAGGCCAAAAACATTTCGTGACTAAGATTTGAATAACTTTGAATATATATGTCAACATGCAGGACTCAATGAGTCTTTTTCGGTTATAAAACATCGTGGTTTATGGCTAAGGAAATTGTGGTAGTGCTTTTACCAGCAACATGTTTAACCAGCGAGCAGTTATCACGGCTCTTTACAGTGTGAAAATATGCAGTATGACATCAGTGCATAAATACTTATTGCAAATTTTTATTCGTGTGAAATAATACAGTGAAAGGTCTTAAAAAGATTCTAGTATCATAAGTTCAAAACTTCTCATCAAATAATGAAAAAAAGACTTTCTTGACAGAACATGAAGATCGCAACAAATATCTTCAGTTTGCATATATAACTTTCAGATGGTCAGCCATGTACAAACATTATATACCAGCCTTATAGAAGCGAAAAAGTGGAAAGTTTGGAAAAATTGATTAATAGGACCAATTACACGCGCCATGTTTGCGAGCTACTAAATGCAAATAAATACCGGTCGCTTTCATCATAGTTTTGGTCGTAGCTATATCATAGAAAAGAGTGATCTCGATGTATAAATTTATTAATATTCTATGCGAGGGAATAAAGTCTAATTCAGTTATCATCTGTCATAATCTGCCCTACTCATGAGAGTAACTTGGTATTCGCAGAGTGATTTATTGTTCCATATTTTCTGATAATTATCGATATAGAATAGTTACCTTTAGAGTGGAAGAATTTCACAGCTGTGTTATATGGAGTATTAGCAGTCAAAGCCGTGATTATTTTATCAAATATTTGATGAATGAATAGAGAATGTCAATACAAATTAGAATGTCAATTTTATCAAGGCTGGCCTTGATCTATCGATATTTTCCCAAATCAATCTAATGATTAATGCCAACAAGGCTTTTATCAGTTGTTTGCTAGAAAAAAAAACAATCTTGATTGCATTCATACGAGAGTAGTGAGGTAGGTTATGTGAATCAAGGTAAGTGGGTATCAATCAATCTTCACTGGTGCGAATTCAAGCATCTATCACGTACACAATTTTAATCGGCCGGCATTTAAATACTCTACATGACGGCGCAACATAAACTATAAAAATAAAATTAGAGTTTATTTATCTAAGTTAGCTGAGTTGCGTGTAAGCATTAAAATTAGTGGGGATGACTAAATATTTATATGGAATCAGTAATTTTAAAACTTTATGACTTATAGGGCAACGTGGGGCAGCGCGCCCCCCACTTTTTTTAAACTAAATTTTTGATGAAGTTTTAATTGATACGAGGTGGTTCTTTGTTTTTTAGAGAACACGGACCAATATCTGCCATACCTAGCGAGAAACCCGCTATGGGCCCATGACCCGCAGTGGGCTCGCTGCCCCATGTTACCCTACTTTGAACATATGATTTTTTTATGTGAAAACTTAATCTAAAATCAATTAAATCAAATTAGATATTTGTTATAGATAGAAATTCGGTAATATCATCAGCATTAATTAATAACGGCGGTAAGCGAAATATTGTTATAATTTTATTCTCCAGCAAAATGATTAAATTGATTAAAAAAATAAAAACTAATTTATCGTTGTTAGTGCAGGAACGGCATGTTAGTGATGTATTGAAGTGTGAACTAATAGAATGAAATACATTACCTCATAAGGGCATTACCATTAAGGGCAGGGTGGCCCAGTGGTTAAAGTTCAGAGTACCAGGATTGGCGCAGAGAGGCGCGGGGTTCGATCCCAGCTCTGTGCGCCAGTTTCTGGTCAGAATCGGCGAGGAGGCCGGGCGGTTAAGCACNTATATTTCCTAGAAATTGAAGGGGAATTTTAAGGAATTAATAATTCTCAAACTGTAATTAAGTTTCTCACGTAGATACTTATTCAAAGCTATTTAAAATATAACTAAAGAACTCGTGGTGATGCCGGTAACACTAGCAGGACAATACAAAATAAAAAAATACAAAAAAAAAACAAAGCATTATAATAAAAATCAAAGATATTAAACGACTTCAAATATGAGGACAGGGCCTGAAAAATCTAGGACACAATCAACCAACACTTGCCAAGTTTCTCTAACCGAAAACTGGAACATGATTTGTTTTTCAAATGATTTAAACTAACAAATGATTTAAACAAATGATAAACTAACTACTTAAAACAATTATTGTGTTTTTCATATTGTAAGTTACGTAATACGAAAGTCGTTGTGACTTGCCATCAAATAACCAACTTACCAGTTTGAGGGGCCAAGACGTTCGGAAATTTCTAATTCACCCCTCCTCCCCCCCCCAAAAAATAATCAACTATCTAACAAAGAATTAGGGAAGAACTCTGAGTTTTTACATGGATGAGAATCCAGAATCTCGCTCAACTTTTGGCGCTTGTCACACACGCGAAATTCGCTGGAATAATGAGCATTGTAACATATATTATATTGTATAGACAGTCAAAAATCCTGATCTCGATGACATGTACAAATTTAAGCTTTTACAATTTATGAATAGGGCACTTTTTCATGATCAGCGTCTTTTTGAATGTTTTTTGCCCCTCTTGTTCCTCATCATTTCCATAATACCAGAAGCATTCGTCTCAACCTTCCGCCGGTCCGATTAGAAATACAGAAAAATGGTACTGTTTTTAATCGTGCAAAACATTTAAATGAGCTGCCTGATGTTTCAGAATAAAATGTTCTCAATCCATTTTAGAGACAAATCTTATTCCTGCTCAATATTAATTTAACTTTGTTTATCATTTAGCTTTTCCTCGTGTCAATTTACTTATGTATTGCCTTTACTTTAGAATGTATTATTTGTATTAATTTTCGTAGTACTTGTTGCCACTATTACATTCATACTTGTCACCTATTACGCCTGCGAAGCTTTTTTATAGCTTGTATAGGCTTTCCACTTGGACGCTTTTATTACCAAATAGTATGTTTTTATCTTTCTATTGAGTCGTACTGTGTTGCTTCTGTGTGTGGAAGAATAAAGATTAAGAAAGAATATAGAAAAGCAAATATGGGCTGTAAGTAAAAAATATAAGTATTTAAAGCAGGCATGAAAAGGAGATCAGCAAAGGTTGAAATCTGTTTTACAAAATACTTTGTTACGAATTCAAATATATATAAACTTTCGTTTTGTTTTTTTTATTGTGCCAAATTACTTTTCTGACATTTGAATTAAATGGGAGTGATCTACAAAAAGGGCTAATGACTTAAAATCTATTGGAGAAATCGGCACAAATTTAGCATTAGTGAGAAATATCACTTGTACGAAGAGAAGGGGAGTCCTTGATGTGTAGAATTAGTAAGTAGGCACAGAGGGCTTCGTATATCAGCATTTCGCCAGACAAAAAGTAATCGATTGTGATATATTTGATCGATATTCATGTTTTTTTAAAATGTTTCCAAAAATTTCGATCACGGTACCAAAACGCCTCATTTTAATAAGAACCATCTCTAACCATTGATAATTATTAACTTTCAAATTTAATGAACTTGCCTGCTTTCAGACTGAATGATTAAATGTATGAATAAATCTAAATGCGTTTTAACCTGTTTAAACTTTAAATGCGTTCACAGCAGACAGGTTAACAACAGTCGAAAGATTGTTCTCTTATCTATCAGCTGGTTTTTTGAAAAAAGACCAGAAAGTAGAATCATTGACACAATCCGTAAACGATCGTATTAGTATTATTTCTGTATACGACCGTATCGTATTAATATGGGAACTGACAATAAAGCTTTACGTATGTTAGATAATAGTTGAAAAAAAAGTTAAGGTAACAAATCTTGAAGTTAATTAGTTAATTCGTGTTTCAATAAATACTTACTGATTAGAATCGTAAACAAATGCCGGAGGTCCTAATTAGAATATATATAAGGCTAAGGCAACATACTAAATTTTTAGACAATTTCAAAGTTCGTCATTACACTATAGCGTGTAAATTAAAAAAAATATGTGTAAATGTGAAAAATATACATGTGGAAGATGTAATACTTTCCAGCTCATCGAGAGCTTGCAAATTTTTTGAAAAAAAAAACAAAAAATAAATTCGTCGCCACGATCACTACTTGAACTGCTTTGATTTGTTTGATTCTGTGATCACAGTTGCTCATGGATGCTCCTTCAATGACCGTAATAGAGAACGTCAAATTTCGTTCACTTGCACAAATTTAATTTATTGAATAACCCTAAAACAATAAATGTCATTGTTCTGGCCACGAGGATGGAAATGGGTTAAGAGAAATCAATAGAATTCATGTTCGACCATTCATATGAACAGTTGAAATTAGGTCCCGGTTTAATTATGTCATTGAATTTTTGGTTTTCAAATGAAGGAAACACCTTCAAAGTATTTTCTCTAGACAGTTTGATCGAAAAATTAAGAGATTCTAAGTTTCTCATTTATAAGATGTTACAGCTGTTTGACCATAATGCTGTTTAGCAGGCCTTGTTAATTGGATATCTAACCTTTATCAAGAAAATAAAAGTCACATCCATGCTTTGCAACTAAATGCTTAGCAAAAATAAATCTTGCGTGCATTAACAGGAGAAATAGTGAGGTAGGTCTTGTTCCCCAAGGAGAGTTGGTCCTTACGTCTAAATCTTCAAATTCCAGCATCGAACAACACGTGCTTACACTTCTTATGAACAGTTCGTCACCTTCACGCTATCTAGCCGGATAATTAAAAATGTGGATCAATTGTCAGTGTTCACTGTTTAAGACTCAATATTACTCACATGAGTGTGTATAATGTCGATGAACTTAAGCAGTTTCCGCATCATGTCATTTGACAGTGCCTTACGTGCATGGCAATAAATTTTTTGAATGGTTGTTAGGCAAAATGTATTATTCCACTCAAATTCAACCGTTGAAATAATAATAATTCGTAATAATAGTTCGTTATTCAATCAATGGTTGTATGATTTTTGTTCCAAGTTGCGTAACTACACATTTCCACTACGTGATTGTTGAAGAATAATAAATTGCGGAAAATATTGTACGAAGGAAAATTTTTTCCTCCTACTTCTCATTCTTATTATACTCTATTCCTCCTGCCGAAGCAAAAGTCTTAAATTTTTATCCACATTGTTCATACAGTGTTATTTTGAAGTGTTCTTCATTTCTCTAAACATCAAAATTAAATGTATCGTGTGCACTGGCTCGACTACGGTGAATTATTTAAACTTATATGCTTGAAAACGACAATGAATCAATAAAATACAATATTTTTTGCAGCAAAGAACTTGACTTATATAAAAATTTACTGCATTAGACAAGCGTATAGCTTATCGGTGAGAAAACTGCCTAGGCTTCTAGCAGTAAAGTGGTGAGTGGGCCACGCGGTACTGCGCTGAGTGGGCCACGCCGTACTGCGCTGAGTGGGCCATGCCGTACAGAGCTGAGTGGGCCACGCTGTTCAGCGCTGAGTGGGCGACGCGGTACTGCGCTGAGTGGGCCACGCGGTGCTAGGCTGAGTGGGTCACGCGGTACTGCACTGAGTGGGCCACGCAGTACTGCGCTGAGTGGGCCATGCCGAACTGCGCTGAGTGAGCCACGCGGTACTGCGCTGAGTGGGCCACGCGGTACTGCGCTGAGTGGGCCATGCCGTACAACGCTGAGTGGGTCACGCCATACTGCACTAAATGGGCCATGCCGTACAGCGCTGAGTGGGCCACGCCGTACAGCGCTGAGTGGGCCACGAGGTACAGTGCTGAGTGGGCCACGCGGTACTGCGCTGAGTGGGCCATTACGAACAGCGCTGAGTGGGCCACACGATACTGCGCTGAGTGGGCCACGCGGTACTGTCCACGCTGTACTGCGCTGAGTGGGCCACGCGGTACTACGATGAGTGGGCCATGCCAAACAGCGCTGAGTGGGCCACGCGGGACAGCGCTGAGTGGGCCACACGCAGTATAACAACGAGAGGGCTACTTCTTTATTTGACGACAGGGAACCAAGATAAATTCAATTCCTAATATCTAGATCTGTTGAGAAGGTACCTATGCTGAGATGTCTAGATAACATTAAGGATTTACGGCTGAGAACAGAGCACTGGGCCAATACTTTCAAAAAAAGTACAGAGATCGTGAGTTCATCAGCCAATCGTTGACGGCCTTTCAAGCAAAATCCACCAATCATAGACAAGAAAATAAAGCGTAAGTACTTACGTTCACTTAGCGAATTTTGAAGGGATGGCCCCTGGTTTATTCACGAAATCAGTTAATACAATGGACAAGATATATGCAGGGGTTCGACTCAATAAGGAATTTTTTCGAAGGAATTTTAACCCATTCCTCAGTTAGAACTCCCACCAGCTCTTCTGAAGACGATGGCGGCCGGAATCGACTTCTGACTTGCATCAGTAAAATCGACCATAAATGCTTGATAATATTCAGGTCTGGTGATTGTGGTGGCCAAATGAGCTGATCAACTTCATTATAATGTTCTTCAAGCCATTTTTTGTAACAATTCCAGCTGTATGGATCGGGACATTTTCATCTTGAAAGGTGGCGTTCTCCTCCGGAAACAGTGCTGGAATCATTGAATGAACTTGGTAATCCAAAATTACTAAATAGTCATTGCTGTTGATTCTCCCATAAAAAGAAATCAATGGTCTGCCGGATTTAAAAGAAATAGAACATCACATCATCACAGATTTCTCGCCATGATTTCACTCTTGACAACACTCTTGACAACGTTAAACTCAACCAGACCGTCACTGGCACGTACAGTACTATGCTGGAGGAACCCACCAGCATCGTCATCTTGCAGTGGCTCGATCGACATCATCCGGCCGACGATAACTTAATTAAGCTCATATCTCTACGAATGGGAATCCAGCTATCCATCTCATAACTACATAATTTTCTGAGCTCTGGGATTGTTTCGGAGTTAGTTTGACGGTTCAAAAATTTCGTGTTGTATCATATATACGTGTATCATGTACTTATTTACACCAAAATTTCTGTATTCAATGCTTCCTATAACTTAAAAATTAATGCTGTCTCATTCGAAACGTTGTTGATATATTAAAATTAATTCCTCCACACTGAATTTTGATCAACCCAGGNTTTACCGGTTTATGCACCAGCTTCTTCAGCTTTTGTTC
This sequence comes from Hyalella azteca, assembly GCF_000764305.2. Taxonomy (NCBI): domain Eukaryota; kingdom Metazoa; phylum Arthropoda; class Malacostraca; order Amphipoda; family Hyalellidae; genus Hyalella; species Hyalella azteca. The sequence goes on along the minus strand of NW_025937752.1, from coordinate 1,479 downwards.
ATTTCGTTTCAAATTAAATGGTATTCGAACGTTAATAAACCGAGGCTCTCGTATCTGCTCGACTTTCCATACTATGCACTCTGAATTTGAATTTTTACGCAGTACGTTTTCACTTAATGGGTTTCCGTCGCAATTGGTATATACTCAAATTAAGAAATTTTTGTCTAAGCAATATCCTCAGGTTGTTCCCGAACGTGACCATAGGAATGCTGTTTATTGTTCATTTCCTTACTTTGGTCCCGCTTCTGAGTCCATGGCTAAAGAGTTGAAAGATTTGTTCTCTAAATACCTCCCAAATGTAAATCTTCATGTATTGCTGGTGAATAATTTTAAAATCAGTTCTTTTTTCAAGTATAAAGACACACTTCCTGTTCCTATGCGATCGTTCCTATATAGTTTATCAATATAGTTGTGCGCTATGCGCATCTGCGTATGTCAGTATGACATCACGCAACTTTTATACTAGGCTGGCGGAGCATAAAGGAAGGAGTTTTAGAACAGGAAACCTGCTTGCGCATCCCCCTCATTCAGCAGTACGAGTCCATGCCGAGCAGTGCAACGTGCCAGTGTCCGATAGTGATTTTCGAATTTTTGCCTCCACGACCGGTGTTTCCGACTTGCGAATTCTAGACTCCCTTTATATTTTTAAACAAAAGCCTATTTTAAATGCCGCTAATAGTTCATATCCCTTCGAAATTGCAAATAGATAGATTTGTGCCCGTGTTTGCTTCATTCTTGTTTGTTTCTCATTTGACGATTTAAGCATCAATGTGAATTTATTGCTAATTGTTTGTACCTGTGTTTTAGGTTTGGAACTGATGATGGAGCTGGTCTCCGAAACGTTTTCCTTTTTAAGAAATGGTGAATTTTCTGGCTATTTTCTTTGCCTTTTAAACAATTTATGCTTAACCTAAGGGCGATTTATGCTTAACCAAAATAAGGAGATTTTAACTCGTAATAGAAACCTATCTTCCCTGGCACTTGACGCGCACAAATTGCTCTACGCGTAGAAATAATACAAATTTGCAATGTGGAGGCAACATTTAAAATAATTTGGTACGTTTATACATAATAATCTTATACATAGAATAAACAGGTAATTACGAGGCAGCAGCTTGACGCTTTTAATGAATATGGGCGTACAAAATGTTTTTTTTTATTGTAAATTTGAAAATTGGCTTATGTTCCTGAAATGTTAGGCCGGAATAAGTAAATGCTGAACTCTCGCCTGTGAATGATTCATAACTGAAATTTAAGCGATATTTTAGACCAGTGAATTTAATGTAACCTGAGCACAGAACTATTGAAACTACACCTAAATTATTCATGAATGCAAATTATTAGTTATTATAATTATTTATTTAACTTCTTGCTTGATGCGAATACTTCGATATTTAGAATATTATTGAGGCAAGATGCACCGTTCAATTTCAACCTTTTAGAGAGAATCGAAGTTTTTATCTAAATTGAAATCACTTC
>NW_025937751.1:24728-47319 GCF_000764305.2 Hyalella azteca | reverse complement strand
AGCCCGCCTCAGATAGGGTTTGGAATTAGTTAAAGAAATTAGGAATAAAAAGGCTATCTAATTTAGGTATTGGCTGATTTCTTGTGGAGGGTAGGTCCAAGTAGCCCACCCTATCAGGGTAGGTCCAGCCTCAGGTATAAGTCCAGGGGTTTAACATTAGTTAAAGAAATTCGGAATGTACGTGTTTTTTTATTTGGGTATGTGCTGATGGGTGGATTTAGTGTGCGTAGCCAACTTCAGGTATGTTCAAAGGTTTGACAACTACTAAAGAAATTTTGAATGAAAATCTTATTTGTTTTCAGGTGGGTGACCAAGCGTTTTCAATGACCAAGCGTTGTATGTAATTAAGTTTATATAGAGTGAGTGTGAGGCTGCCAATACTGAATTATTTTATTGTTATAATTCTTATTGTTGTAAGTTAACAATCTTTATTATACCGTATATCAAAAATTGTTAATTAACAGTCTCTGATTGGATTTTAGCCGTACTACCACCGAAATTTGATTCAAAATTTGTCTTTTGAGATGGAAATATGGAAATGTCATTGGATAATTCATCTTGAGTAATCAAAATATATGGGTGAATTTTTTTATTTAGATATGCCTGATTCACGATAGAAATTTGAGTAAGCAACGATGGACGTAAAACTTGAGATGTAGGGAGCAAATTTCACTCATTGAATTTTTCAACAATGTTAATGTGAAAAATAAACATTACATTGGCAGTCTACTTTGGAAGCAGCAAAAGTTACTGAAAAACAACATTATTAATTTTCATATTTACAAATACTTCAAAATACAATACCAGGTTCTTCTTTTATAAATACTGTATCAATTACTAAATTTAGTCAATTATAACTCCACACCGCAACTTCACTCATAAAACTACAACTCTTCTGTTTAAACTTTTCCAATGACAATATTGAACACTCTTTTTCCTGTTATTTCCTTTCATAAAATGCATTACATGCACAAATTTAGATTATGTATAAATTACTAAGAACTATACCTGTATAAAGAGATTAATAAATGCACGAGTTAGAAATTTTTGAAAAAATTCATGGCAGTTGCGCTCACATTAATTCTGAAATCCACACACACAAAACTTGATATTTTTAATCTGAACAAGGAATACTAAAATTAAATCAATTCATTTGATTCAAGATAAAATTAGAACTAGCACAAATTCTAATTAATCCATTGGGATGTATATGAGGATATTAATTATTGTCACACATCTGGTTAAGATCACGGCATCTGTAGGGTCAAAATTTTGAAGAGTTAGCAAAACAACTAAAAGCATATTGATACTATGCTTACTTTTATAGTAAATTAGTTATGCTGTACGTCGTATGAGCGAAGTATCGGGCATCTAGTTACTTGATTGTACATATTGCTGGACGAAGCCTACAATTTTAAATTTGTACGCATATTTACTCGCAAAATTTATATACATTTTACGCAATGTAATCACCAGATATTGAATAAAATATACTCTAAGTTAAACTTTTACTAAAAATCTGCCTTACTTCTTCAAGTAGCCCAAGGCTCAAGCTTCGAATACCTAGTTTAATTTTGTATTAAATATGTAACTAAGAAAACATTCTTCAAATTAATTATTTAATTAACTGTTTTAATGTTAAATGAGTGAGATTAGTAGGAATTTTCAGAAAATTCAATGACGGTTTTCTTCAAGGTCATTGTGACAGCCTTACTGTACCGAAATCTATAATTAAAGATCAATATTATAGGAATTTTAACTCCGATTTCAACCCATCAAAACAAGACAAAGTAAGGGTAGTTAAAAATTTGCAACATTCATATTCAATTGGGTTCGTTGTCAATTTTTCGAAATTATATCAACGTTGCTTAATTACTACCATAAGAAGAAAAATGTATTCATCTGTTTTCCATAAGAGCAGTTCTTATCATTCGAGGTGCATAAATAATAGAAAAGACACCTCGTAAATGCTTTGAAATTCGCATTTGCTCGGCAAAAATTATAATTATTCAACTTACTTTCACCTAACAGATGTTTTTTTATTATTTTAGTGAATATTTTTTTTTGTCATTTTCAATGAAAAATAATTCAAATATTTCTCTCAATTTGCGCAGAATTTAAAGATTATCTTTAAAACACATTTTAGTCAATAATTGCAGGTGGAAAAGATAGTTAAATGTCAGGTTCAAACTCCGTAGAGTTGTGAGCGAGCTGACTCTGCGATCAGGGTTTTTTTCGGTCTACGTTTAGCCCTCCAAAGTTGGAAGGATCAACTAGCCTTTCAACATATGTTCTTTTTATATGAAATGTGTAAAAATGTAGATAAATTATACTAGATTATTTGAGGGCTGGTGAGTCATGCCAAGTTAAAAAAGTCAAGAGCTTCAATATTATGATGATGCTGAGGTGAAATTGAAAGCTTATTCAAGTCACCGCCATGGAAATAGCATAAAACGGCTTTTCACAGAAAAATATCGTTTCTAAATATTAATTTTGAAAATATAAATTAATTAAACGTAAGTAATTTCTTATGAAGAAAGAGAATAAAATTATTCAAGAAGATAGTTCGTGATCAATCATTTAATGCACGTCGGATGGAGAAATGGAACTCGAAACTCAAGCACGAGAACTCAGGATTCAGTAGGGTACTCGAACAAGTACCTGGAATGCTGGTAATTTTTGAGACAACTTCGTGGAATGGTGACGGTACCTTGATATTGTGCCCGGTACGTGATCGATTCTCAGCATGGTACCTTGTTTCAATTTCTGGTATTGATTCACAATACCTGATACACCTAATGGTACGCTGATACAGTACCTGGTACACTGGTACCAAGCGCGACGATGGCAATGGCTGTGATAGAGTCCTTGAGACCGATGGTGCAGCCGACGTGAGAGGCAATGTCACCAATCAAGGCGGTAACAAGACCGATAGCGATAATACTAATGACAAAAGTCGGGTAACCTTTGAAGTAATCTGAGGAGTGACGGGAGAAAAACGATCGACTTCATTAGTGGAAGAGTCTTAGTCTCTAAAACGCCGCCTTCAACTCTTTGAATTCACGTTTAATTTTTCAAAGATTTAAAATGTTTATTAAGCGCTGCTAAAATGCACATTGTTATACGCTAATAAGTCACATTTAAGTAAACGTTTCGCCGTTCTGAAAATGAATAAAGCAATCACGCACACGCGATTAAAGCACCAAATGCAGAATTATAAATACATTCGAAGCTCAGCCCGCTAGATATTTTGCTAAAAAACATGTAACATTAGTTTATTTCTAAAACGCTAATTAATGCTAAAACAATCATTCACACTGGCTACCAAAGAAAATAATATTCTATACAAAAATTGCAATTTCGTTAGAGCACGCACAGTAATCATTAAATTTACAACCGAATTTTTTAAGAAAGATTTAAATGTGCGAATCGTTGCAGCAGTCATAGACAAACCTTCTGTAAGGAAAAAATGAAACATTCACAAGCGACGCAGATAAAGCACGTAAAGACGATATAAACTAACAAGACACAATCAATTAAAGTGAATGACCAACAGACGGCAACGGCGAAAATAATGGACTTCGGAGATACGAACAACTACAATAAAAAAGATCGGTCCTTGTATATTGATTAATCTTCACTAATGGAAACATAATATGAGATGAAGTATTTAGTAAATAGATACTCTTTGGAATTAAAAACTGGTTTTAAAATATGACATGGAACTAATTACACTGTTAGAAACGAAATCTGAAAGTTATAGGATTACGGCAATATTTCCATTTGGTCTTAGGGAAGTTTTGAGGGAACAGGTTTTTTTGAACAGGTTTTTTGAACAGGTTTTTTGCAGAAATTAAATTTATTCGGAATTTAAAAAGTAGAAGGAGAGCAAAAAAATACATTAGATGTCATTTAAGTTATTGTTATGTGTCTTAGATTAGTAAATAATATAAAAATTTTAATTAACGAATGAAAGAATTTTTTTTTTCGTAATTAACGAATGGGAATAAGGAGTCTTCCGTAATTAACGCCAGTTCTTTAATAGAGACTATTTAGTTACAATTACCCAAAAAACGAAATAACTGTAATTGTGACTTATACGGTAACTAATTTCATTGTAATTTGTTTGATTTAATAAGTACTTTGCCATCACGTCTGGAATAACTATGTCTATTTTAATACGGAGTATTTCAATTCAATAAATTATTAATTAGTCCGTTCCAATGTATGTCAGTTTTATTTTTGAAAGATAAAACAAGGCTTATAATATTTAAATATATTACTCTGACTAATATTAAATTAATGATTTTGATTGAACCAACGTGCCCAACTAGATGAGTTAAGTAAACTTCATAAATAATTCAGACAATTACTTTTCAACAGGTGGTGACGATTCGCTTGCTATAATTTATTGAGAATACAATAATTATTAAAATAAATGTATTAATGATGAGATTTTCATTCATTTTATTTAAATTTTATACTTATCATAGATTCAAGGGATTTCCGCCTGTCTTGCAATATTTGCGATTTAATTGGCCTAAAATCGACGGACGCTAAATTTTTCATAAAAACCAACGCGATGTAAATTAAACGAAACTAGAAAATTTTTTTGGGAGTAAGCTATTTTTATCGCTCAAGTCATACATTTTAAAGAGCCTTGATGTTTTTTTATTTAACGTTTAATATTTATTGGAATAGATAAAGAAAATATCTAGTCCGCTTTCAGCTTTATTTATTTATTTTCGGAATCTTTATAAATTGTTTTAATTTTGTTATGCTTTCTCTAGCGTTATTCGAATTGCCAGTCAACTTCATAAAGGTCAAAATAAAATGTATCCCTTTGCTTCCGAAAAATTATTTTCACAACTCATCACTCCAATGTTATCCATTGCGGACTAATATATTTTTCCTCGCAAAAAATTGTCTATTTGTCGAGTTAAACTTTCTACCGTTGCTCTAGTGACATCAACATTAAAAAACAACATATAGGTTGGTGAAAAAAATGGTTATGTTCTCTCCCAGGATTATCGGTATACAAGCTAGTCTATTTTTCTATGTTAGGTGCTAAAATGAAAAATTTTTCGATTGTGAATCTATAGTCATACCTTGAGATAGTGTTATGAGCTCTCAACTAAATAATACTTAGTTTTTTTCTTCCGTTATAATTTGAGCGTATCAAAGCATAATTATATAAATAAATCGATAATTTAACCTAGAAAATTAGATAGATAATTAGATAATTTAACCTGGTTTGGTAAAAAATTACCCTTACATTGCTGGCAGAAATTGAAACCTGTTCTACCATTTCTCTCTACCTGATTACACTAAACGAAAAATGGTAAAACTACACTGCTGCAATGTAAAGCACATGTACCTGCGCCCTAATAAACAATCAGTACCTAGTGCACCTGTTGGAAAAGAAGGACAAGTACACTGGTGCCCGGTGCACTTGGTACACCTAATAGTACTCTGTTGCCGCACCTAATACGCATTTTGGTACCCTGGTAGAGTACCTAGTGCACATGATAGTACTCCGATACACTGCCTCAGTACCAGGTACCCTGGTACAGTACCTGGTACACCTACTGGTATCCTAGTCGAGTACATGGTACACCTACTGGCACACCTATTGGTACCCTGTTCCAGTACCTGGTACACTGGTACCGAGCGCCACAATGCATATGGCTGTGACGGCGTCCTTAAGGCCGATGGTGCAGCCAACGTGCGATGCCACGTCGCCGATTATGGCCGTGACGAACCCGATGCCCAGGATGGATATTACGAACGTCGGATATCCATTGTATATATCTGAGTCGGATATCCATTGTATATATCTGAGTNACCTACTGGTACCCTAGTCCAGTACCTGGTACACCTACTGGTACCCTAGTCCAGTACCTGGTACACCTACTAGCTAGTACCCTAGTCCAGTACCTGGTACACCTATTGGTACCCTAGTCCAGTACCTGGTACACTGGTACCGAGCGCCACAATGCATATGGCTGTGACTGCGTCCTTTAGGCCGATGGTGCAGCCAACGTGTGATGCCACGTCGCCGATTATGGCCGTGACGAACCCGATGCCCAGGATGGATATTACGAACGTCGGATATCCATTGTATATATCTGAGTTGGATATCCATTGTATATATCTGAGTTGGATATCCATTGTATATATCTGAGTCGGAAATCCATTGGATATATCTGAGTCGGATATCAATTGTATATATCTGAGTCGGATATCCATTGTATATATCTGAGTCGGATATCCATTGTATATATCTGAGTCGGACATGCATTGTATATATCTGAGTCAGATATCCATTGTATATATCTCAGTCGGATATCCATTGTATATAGGTAAAGATAACGATGATTTAAATAAATGAATATTGCATATGAACAACAATGCGTACAATGAATCAATTGCTGTTGTAAGTTTTTTACATAAGCAATTGTTCGCTTTAGAAATAAACCAGTGGGGCAGCTGCAGAAAATCGTTGTTGGGGCACGTATTAATAAACTACATCCTTAAAAACAACTATGATAGAGAAATTAATTAATAATTGATTACTAATATTAGCGAAGGCTGCGGCAATAATTTGTTTGTTTAAAAAATAAGCAGAATTTCGAGTCACGCCGCGTCGACGCTGCGGTTGCAGTAGCGAGTGAACCACAATGAAAATAACAATTTTCGCACAATCTACAATTTCGCAAAATTTACAATTAGTGTCGCAAACGTTGCTGTTATTATTGGTGCTGTGAAATATTTACAATTAATGCATTAGACGACAAGCAGCTGGACGGTAATTTTTTCCTTACGATGATCTATTTACTCCAACAATTTTCCACTAGTAGAACAAATTTAGTAGTTGTGCAAAGAGTTAAATTATAACCGCAGTAATAGCAGTAATAATTATTAAATAGCAGTAATAATAATTATTACTGCTATTAATAATTATTAATAAGTAATAGCAGTAATAAATTATAACAGCAGTAATAGAGTTTGTACTAGTCGTCTAGTGCACTCTCGTGTCTTCTCCACTTTAGTACCATACCTGATGTGGTATACCACCTTCACCGTTGAGCTCTGAAACGTATCCTTGAAGCGTATCAGATTTCTCCTTCTGTTACGTTTCGAAGATTTAACGTCTTTACTATTGACTAGTTTCACTAGTGTAATAGCTTAGCTTGTATAGTTAGTCGCTACGTCCGCTTGGTGCACGCATTCACTAGCTGCTACACCTAGTATACTACATCTGCTACACTCTGGTACGCTGGAACATCTGATGGTACGCTGAAATGGCAACTGGTATACCTACTGATACGATGGTTCAGAACTTGTTATCCTGATACCGTATCTGGCACACTGATACCGTACCTGGTACACAGAAACAGTACTTGGTACAATGGTACAGTACCTAGCACACCCGATAAATTTGTACGCTGGTACTGTACCTGGTACACCCATACACTGGTACCCTAGTACAGTACCTGGTACACTGGTACCAAGCGCCACAATGGCGATGGCTGTGATGGAGTCCTTTAGGCCGATGGTGCAGCCGACGTGTGATGCCACATCACCGATGACGGCCGTGACGATACCGATAGCGATGATACTAATGATGAAGGTCGGGTAACCTGCTGCCATGTCTGCACGCAGTCACTTCCACGGTTAACAGGCTACACTAACAAAATTCGGAGGCCTACGCGACTCTGAAATACGTGCCGCCCAGGACTCGGGGAGCGCGTAAATCAGCCGCTCATGTTCGCTTCGGGTCAGGGTTTGAATGCCAGCCTCCGGCAGCTTGAAAGTTTGAGCAAGACTCGCCCAAGCCAACCCTTGTCATACTCTCATGACACACTTGTCGTACTCTCATAACACCCTTATCATACTCTGAGGCGACTGTAAAACCGGAAACTAGATTCTAACCTAAAACTGATTTCGATCGGGTAGCCAAGCAGACCCAAAATAACTTTGAGCCGAGTGTAGCGACTATTCGGCCGAAGCCTTGGCGGTCCCCAAATTTTGTTAATGTATAGTGGTGTAACCTGCAGCCATATCTGCACGCGGTTACCTTCACGGTTAACAAGCTAGTGATGTAACCTGCTGGCATAAGGTAACGCGGTTGAGGTAACGCGGTTACCTTCACGATTCAACCGTCACAAATGAATTTGACTTCATTTAGGCTTTTACATTAAAGCGCGGTTTAATGTAACGATTATGCAAGTTATGCCAAGGCCATGTAATGAAAATATAACTTTTAGCGCTCAGTGAGAAGACGTACGGTAATGGAGCGTAAATAATTTGCCCTCACCATTTTTTTAAATTTGTTCTATTGCGATTTGCACTAGTGGTTCATTACTGACATCGGCAGAAGTGGCGACCTCTTAACGTAAATAACTTAAAATTTAATAACGAATTTGAAAATTTGCGCTGGAGCTGTAAAAAAGATCAGGGTTAAAGTTTGAGTTGAATAGTGGAGTGTACGAACGGGAGGCTAAAGTTTGAGCTAAAGGTGGAGTTGTAAGAACTTTTAGATCTTTTTTCACCAACTTGGGCAAACGAAAATTGCAGGATCCGCATTTAGGTGCGGAAAAAACGTAGGGAATGTAAATCACTGAGAAAAATTTCAGCATTTTTCTTTACGATAGCGCGCCAAAACCGGAAAATTATTATTCAACTTAATTAATTTGGTGTTATGACCTACATTATGATTTAAGTGAATGATAGTTATGATTTAACTTACAATAATAGTACTTATGGGCAAAAATTCATGCAAATATTAATAACAAATTTCGATATATGCTAATTACGTGAAAAACAAATTTAGAATTTTGACGACCGGGATTCTGTTCTGAAAGTAAAAATTATTTAGTAAACAAGTTTAGGATTTCAGGTAAAATATTTAAAAATTATAATTATAAATGAAGAGAATTAGGTGCATCATTGTAGGCATAAAATATATTAATATATTAATACATATATAAGGGTATATTCTCATTAATTATGGATGAATGATTCAGCCAATCTAAAAAGTGACATGTGTTAAATAGATGTTGGAGTGAAGCTTTGAGCTGCAAGCTTCCTTGCTAAATTTGGAAGGAAAATATTAGAGAAAATTATTAGAGTTAATTATTAGAGATAATTAGATAAAATTAGTAAAAGATATAACTAGACCCCGTCTCTGAAAGTTGGAGTAAGAATCACAGTTAGTTCATTTGTCCCCTGATATACTGTATAATACAACTAAATAACGCTGCAAGATAGTATTCATTGTTACGGTAAAATTTTTTATATTGTGTTCACCAATGCTCCGTTAGTTATTCTAGATTCAGCAAAGACGTTATTTTGATTACTTCCTTTGTTTCCTAAATAATTATAATTGTTAGACTATAATCTAACTTAATTTTTAAGTTTAATTTTTTAATTCTGTCCTTCGTTTCATATCAATAATAAATATTTCAACTTTTATCAGTTATTCAATTAATTCCCGGCTAAATTTACACCACATAATAAAAATTTTCTCAATTGTTTTTCAATATACGAATAAATTGCCTATTAATTCATATTCTTCAAAATTCTTAATCATCATTGGTCCTCATTTTACTAATTCTAGCCTAATTAATCCTAACTATTTTAATTCAAAATTTTTAGTCATAATCTTTACAATCCCTACTTATTAATCCTGACAATATTAATCCCTACTTTTTTAGTCCCAGCCTCAATATTGCTATTTAAATTAATTCTAACCTCATTAATCTTAACCTTACATAAGGTTATCCCTCACTAATTCGATACAAATTTATCCCAACCTCATTAATCTTAACCTTATTTAAGGTTGAGCCCCGCTAATTTGAGACAAATTAATGCTAAACTCATTAGCTTCTACCTTATTAATCACAACCTCATTAATCTTAACCTTAATTAAGGTTAAGCATCACTAATTCGATTCAAATATATCCCAACCTCATTATTTTCAACCTTATTTAAGGTTATGCCTCAGTAATTTGATACGAATTAATGCTAACCTCATTAATCTTAACCTTATTTAAGGTTATGACTCAGTAATTCGATACAAATATATCCCAACCTCATTAATCACAACCTTATTTAAGATTATGCCTCAGTAATTTGATACAAATTAATGCTAAACTCATTAGCTTCAACCTTATTAGTCATACCCTCATTAATCACAACCTCATTAATCTTAACTTTATCTAAATTTGAACCCCGCTAATTTGAGACAAATTAATGCTAAACTCATTAGATTTTGCCTCATTAATCACACCCCCATTAATCCCTCTGTCACAACCCAGACTCACCCGTGGGGGGGATGAGGGCGAAAATCACCTTCCAGATGACGGTGATGAAGTGCATCACATAATCACCACACGTGGGCAGCTTCTCGGGGGCATCTTCACCCTCCTCACCCTCTTCATCATCACCTATCATCACAAGTGCGAGGAGGTGATGAGTATAGTGACTCATGAACTGTATTCATCGTATAATGACTGTATTCATCGTATGTGTCATTATGAAACTGTGAGCGATGTGAGTGATGTTGAAATATGGATGTTGAAGTTACCATTCGTATATTTTGATGTATTGATATATATGAAATTTTCCCATTTATTGTATTTTGATCAATATATTTTTGAACGTAGTGTACGAAATATTATATATAATCCATAAAAAACTTTGTATCCCATATAATACATTTTAACAATATAACATGCTTAACAATATATCAAATTATTTTTTATACATAATTTGCTCAATATAATAGGTTGGTACATACAATATACCATATGCATTATATAGAATATTAACTAGTATTATGTATTATATTATAAAATAATATGATAGTTGCACTGAAATATTATACATCATCTGATTATTAGACGATGTATAATATTTCATATATTTTTCGTATATATTTCGTAGATAAAACATAGATTTATATATAATCTGTAGTAATCTTAGTATCATATATCATCCATCTAAACAATATAACATGCTTAAAAAATATATCAAACTATTTTTTAATGTATAATAAGCTCTAAATAATAGGTTGGTACAAACAAAATTCCTGATGCAATATATAGAATATTAACTAGTATTATATATAATATTATATAATAATATAATAGTTGCACTAACCTTCATTGAACTGCTACTATACATGTCACATACAACATACCCTGTGTAATAGGGTGGTACACACAATAGACCTTATTCCATANAGGGTAGTGAGGGTAGTGAGGGTAGTGAGGGTAGTGAGGGTAGTGAGGGTAGTGAGGGTAGTGAGGGTAGTGAGGGAGTGAGGGTAGTAAGGGTAGTGAGGGTAGTTTGAGTGGTGAGGATAATATTTTATGCGAGGAAGGTAAGGGTTTTTAAGGGTAATGAACAATCTTACACTTTTTATGCCCCCGCTCTGTCCTACTTTGTACTCCTTGTACTCCTTAACCCTGCCCCACCTTGTACTCCTTAACCCTGCCTAACCTTGTTCTCCTTAACCCTGTGGGAAATTTTTCCCACCATTGATATTATTTGTAGTTCTTCATTTAAATTTGTTAGCTTGATGTTGTTTTGTTTGTGTTGTAATAAGAGTTTTGTTGCATTCAGTTTTTTTTCGTAGTTTAACTAGTTAGCAGTATCCGCTAGGATAGTTTTCCTTTCTAAGCATCCATACCGTTCAGACGTCCGATCTCGTAACGTGCTTTATCTCAAACGCAGCTAGTTCTCAATTATTCAATTCTGGACAATATTCACTTCAGCCCGCACTGCAACAGGAGCTACTGCTATTCTAAATGTCTTCCTGGATACTGTTTCACTACCTTTATGTTGGTGTGAATGTTGCATTTTTCCTATTAATTGTTTACGCTCTATGTACAAATTTTTTCTACGGTACTCTAGACAAATCAATATTCAATTATTAATATCTCAAATTTCGAATTAGCTACGTGGTCTCTGATATTGGCAGAGGAACTAGTTTNGGTGCAGCAGGCATCAGACGCCGAAATAACGTTGATTAAACGTTGTTTTAACGAAATATCGCGTAATTAAAAATTTATACGGAAGGTAGAGTGTGGAAATAGAATTTTTGTGAAAATAATGCGTGGTTTTTATCTTCCCGAGAGCATTTTTGAGGAAAGTATTTTTTCCAAATAAATTTGAACTGTTGTAAATAAGGCAAGTAAACGTTTAAGATTTTTTATGATTTATTTCATGATAACATTGATTAGAAAATTTCAACGTGAGTTTTGAAGAGCTGCATTGAACATACTCTCAAGATTCGTGGCAGGAGCTCTAAATTATTCAGAAATACAAAATTTAATTTGTCAATCACAAGTCCTCTATTCATGGATGAAATGAAAGTGAAACATTATCATTCGATATTTTTCGTAATTATCTTTGGCAGTTGTGAAAACTACTGCGTTGGCAAAATAATTTTTGATAAAGTTACAATTATTTTGAAAATGATCGTGGACATTTTATCCTCCGCCAAACAAATATTAAAGATTAAAAGTTCAAAATAAATTTCCGAATAATTACAATCAAATATATTGTTCATTGTATATTAATGTTCATATTTTTGTTTGTCGGTTAATAATTGGACATCAAATCGCACATTGGATTTTCCATTACACTTCATAAACGAAAATTCAATACATTAATAATTTGCATTATTTCACAATTTTCAATTCAGTTGATGTATATTTCAAGATCAAGGAACAATTCATCTATAGATTCAGAATTATTCACGGTAATAAAACATTATATAATATTTCTCAGAACAATCATTATATTGACATGAAAACTAAGCTAATCACAGGACGTATGTTCATTATAAAATATATCTAAAAATATGAATTCTTACTATAAGAACAACATGCAGAAATAAGAATAACTACTACGCAACATAATCAAGTAGTTCTAGGTAATAAAACATGTCTTAAAATAATCTCTCCAAAATTCAAAATTTTTAATAATTACCTCAGATATTGAGATAATCACCTGCAAGTTATTTCATTAACAACTCACTATAGCAAACCGAACGAACATCGAAATATTTTACATGCACATGCGCACATTTATAGAAAAATTTTTAGGCCTATAGAATGAACTTTGGCGAAATTCCACTGAATTTAATTAAATTAAAATTTAACGAAGTTTCGTTGGTTAACGAAATTTTTACTCTCACGGGACGAACTTTCGCGGAATTTAACATAAAATAAATCAAACTAATCAATTTAGATTTAAGCATGCAAGCCATTCAAACAAATTTATTACTAATTAATTAATGTTTTTTTTCTGTTTATATGGTCAGCATTTACCTTGAAACAGCATTATAACAACATCACGTCAGCCAACACCTACTTTATAATAGCATTATAACACAGAGAATACTTGATATAACACATACTTTATAACAGCCTTATAACAACATCACGTCAGCCAACACCTACTTTATAATAACATTATAACACAGAGAATACTTGTTATAACACATACTTTATAACAGCCTTAAAACAATAATATGTTAGCAACAGCTTCAATATACCAGAATTAATAACACAGTTATAGCAAACATTAATTTAGAAACTTTCATGCGCGTACGATAAAAGTGCGGGAATTTAAAGCAATAAAATTATGGAACGGGAAGAATTTAAATTTTAGAAGCCAGATTTTTTGTCAAGAAATAACAGAATTGATTCGATTATTTAATGAACATTTAATGAAATTAGTTCCTAAATTAGTTGCTGGTTGTACATTTTACTTCTGAAGGACGAGAAATGAAAAGAGGAGCGGAAGAGGGAAAGGCGACAAAAATTTTCATCCACTTTAATTAAATTTCACCATGCAAAGCGAAATTGATTCGTGCATAGATGATATTTTAGGGTAATGATAACAGCATGAATGATTTTCAGGGTAAACTACTGAGTAGGTAAAAATTTTTAGCAACATGCAAGAAGAAATGAGTTGCTAACTTGCTATTATCATAATGCTTATATTTAAACGATTTGAATTCTCAATTTATTCTTTACATTTACATATGTTGATAAATACATGGGTAAATATGAACCTAATAAACTACTTTGAGGGAGTTTATTGCCGTTATAAGTCTTCCTGTTTATGATTATAATTTAAATAAGTTGAACGTTTTAAAATAATGAAGCTTCATGTATTAATATTAGCATTTTCTTTCATTAATTTCTATATAAAAATTATTCCATTACTTTTGAAGCTTCAGTTTTTAGGAATAAAAATTATTTAAATTATTCCCGAATACGCTGCAATCATTTTTAATAGAGAGCAAATATTCTTCAGGAAATTCAACAGTTGTTTTATAATCTTAAAGATATCACGTACATTAGTTCACGTATATTAGTCTATTTAAATCAAGTACTTTGTTTAGAACAAGAATATTTTGTAAATAATACAAAAATATAATTCTACATGAATTTCTTCGATCAGACAAATTTTATAGCCCACTTAATTATTCGATTGGACGTATATAAAAAATTTTAAACTTGCGTTAAGCCAAAAATTTTTGTAATTATAACACTATATGTATTTCAAATTAAAATTTACCTCCCAGAAATACATATCGGAAGGAATATTTTAAAAATAAATTACGATCTTTAAAATTGCTTACTCTGCTTAGAATTTATTTTCATCATTGAATTTAAATAAAAAGATACTTGCAATCATCCATTCATTAGTTTAACCATTGATTTTATTTTTAATAAAAATGGGGAAAATGCAGTTTGATTCACGCGCTCATGTTGAATGTGCTCTATAAAACTTGTAGTTTTGTACTGCAGCAAAAATGCGCAATTTTCTAGTATATAACAAATTTGGGTGAATGATTGCTGAAAATTAAGGGAATTACAATGAGGTCGTCAATTAAAATATTAGGCCCAGCCATAATTGTATAGACTATAGAAATTAACTCACAAAATTATCTTCAATATACAGGGAAATATTAGAAATTTTTTCAAGCATGATATAAAAAACTTAAATTATAGCTAACAAATGTTTGGTGAAACTGATTGGAAAAGGAACTAATTTTTTAATTTTAAGTTTTCAAAGAAACTATGTGCGTTTAAGAAATCTTTCTAAACGCTAAAGTGCTAGCAAACTATGAATAATTTTCTACTTTTGGCCCGGAAAATTTGAAACAATGGGCCAGATTAATGTGAGCTTCATAATGGATAAATGGCGGCGAAGAAAATTTTTTTTTCATATGAAGCTGTGCAAATCCTCGAAAAACTGCAAACAAATGTGCTACTAATCATTGTAATTAGTCATGAATGAAAAGGAATTTGAAGTACTTCCTTGTTTACACGGCGTGATATGTTTCTAAATATTCTAAATCATGATGCAGTCGATGAAAAATGATCATGAAGGAGAGTTAAAATTTGTCTTTAACGAGAAACAAAATTCGAAAATGACCGAAAAAAATGCATGTGTGAATAAGAGAAAAATGTAATTTTTACAACACACCGTACCAAAATGAATGAAGATAGTAAGAAAGTGCTTCAAGATTATGCAATAAATAATGTGTGAGAGAGAGAAAGGAGAAGAAAAAGAGAGATAGAGAGAAAGAAAAAAAGAAAAAGAGAGCAAAATAGAAAAGAGATATGAGAAAAGCAAGCAAGAACAACAGTTCTCTTTGTACCTCTCTTCCGATAAAGCACCTTGGGCTCTTCCCCTGGGCACCGTGATATGGGTGGAAAAGTTCACTGTTACACACAGCCTTGTATATCATGACTATACATAATTATAATTAATAAATTCGCTTTAAATCCTGATAAGAATAGCATCAGAATGTAGCCACACTGAGAGAAATGGGTGGGTCTGTGTGACACACATAGATGAGTCAACCGCGTCCAATTTTTGCGTCAAAAGCGATTTGACGCAAAAATGAAATTTAAAGTCCAGTAATAGGTCAGTATGACCCATAAATGGAGAAGTGAGTCAAGAAAATGCAGGGTTATTTGGATGCGGTTGACTAATCTAAGTGGGTCATCCAGACCCAACCATTTCTTTCAGTGCAAATAATTTAATAATTGTGGCATTCATACAAACGCGGTCCATTAAATTGAGAGGGCGTAAAATTTTTTAGTGGTATTCCTACCAGAATTTTGAATTAATTCAGCATATAATGAAAATTTTGAATTATGGTTTTAAGTTTGATTGGGAAGGATTATTTTTAAATGTTATTCTTGCCTAAATAAATGCGATTATCAATTGTTTAATTTGATGTAATAATTAAATTTAAGCAATGTTTTTAAATTTGATGTCTATATATTATAATTAATTGATCACAGTCAAAGGTTCGTTTCAATATAAAATTGATTTAATTTCGTCGTATTAGCCAAGCCGGAATTATTCGGATTTTAGAAAGTAATTTCATAACATTATAGTAAGTTAATTTGCGCAAGTATTAGATCCGTTAATATATTATCGTCAAGCTCAATAATATTTCTTTCGTTTGAATCGTTCCGAAGACTACTAATAATTTTTATTGATTTCGTGTTAATCTGTTAATTATTATCTTTAAAATTCGCCATTTCTGTTTTGTGATTACTTGCATGAAATTGTCTATCACTGAAATACTTTCACCTGATTGTATACTTCCACTTTAACGAATACTTCCACTTTATTGAATACTTCCATTTTATTGTACACTTCCATTATATTGAATACTTCCATTTTAATGAATACTTCCCCTTTACTGAATATTTTCACTTTATTGAATACTTCCACTTTATTGAATATTTCCATTTAATAAATACTTATACTCTAGTGAATACATCCACTTTATTGAATACTTCCACTTTATTGAATATTTCCATTTAATAAATACTTATACTCTAGTGAATACTTCCACTTTATTGTATACTTCCACTTTATTGAATATTCCCATTTAATAAATACTTATACTTTATTGAATACATCCACTTTATTAAATACTTACACTTTATTGAATACTTCCACTTCATTGTATAGTCCCACTTTATTATAGACTTCCACTGCACAATATTTACTAAGCACGGACAAGCATGCAGAAGCAGGATGCCTAGCTGAAACTATTTGTAATCGTAGCCAATATTATAATGAAATCTCTAACTAAAATAAAAAAATTCCAGTGTTTACTTTAAATTTACCAAAAGTAAAATTAAAAAATTAAATAAAAATTCCACTGAACGCGAAGTTTTACCACAAAATAAACATCATTCTTTTCATTTTTTAATTTATAAACATTTTGGGAAATCTCTAACTAAAATAAAAAAATTCCAGTGTTTACTTTAAATTTACCAAACGTCGAAATTCCACTGAACGCGAAGTTTTACCACAAAATAAACATCATTCTTTTCATTTTTTAATTTATAAAAATTTTGGGCGGGTATTATGTTTTTTCGGTTATGAAATATTGCTGGTTTCCTTAGTATCAGATTTTTACCTTTTCTAACGTGAAATAAAGTTACAATTTTGTGAGACTTGTAAAAAAATTTTTTTGATATAAATTTATTTTAAATTTAGCTCGATATAGTGTTGAAGTTTGTTGAAATAGTGGAAATTTTCATTTAAATTTTATTTAATAGTACTACTTAGCATTAAAATTCACTGAACCTTAGCACAATATGGCTCTAAAATTTATTAAAATATATATAAATTTTAAAACAGGTTCCGACTGGCATATATTATAAAAGATGTAAAAAAATTTGATACCAGAATTCCATGTTAAGTTTTACAGGGAAATCAAATTTTTCGGAAATTTGATTGCCAAAATTTCCGACATTAATTTCACAAAAACTGAGTCGAGTGCTGATATGACCCAGTAAACAGGATTTGTTTTACACAATTTTTAAAGGATACAACAGCGGCAGCCAACACAGGTATTCAACAAAGGATGATCTGCTAAATTTTAAAGTAATTTACAGCAAAAATCAATGGGAATTTTGTCTTCACGTTCAAAATTGAAAACAAAATCACAAAAAATGAATGCTATGGGAAAGTGGCAGCGTAAAATACCAACAGATTTCGTTTTTTAATATTAAAAAACTCGAATAGATCCAGTAAAATCTTTAGAGATATATTTTTTCAATTATTATAAACGCAGTTAAGCAAATGAAAATATGACTTGATTTAGATTGATTGCGCTGTAAGGAACCTAATGAGCTATTAGATGTAAAACAGGAAAAAACGTACTTTAATTCGAGGAGCTTTTTTACATTACAAATTTACTCAGAAATAAGTATTAGAGATTTTATCCTTTAATTATCATTAGATCGGTGCTTTGCAAAATTAAATGTCTTTACTAAATATTCAACAATTATGTATAACATTTAAATACATTTAATAGTTTGAATCAAATCGTATTTTGGCGCATATACTAAAAGAATATTCAAGAACATTAATGTTTACTTAAAAAGTTACTTATTCACTGATTCTTTTTAATTAACTTCGATGTTCCATATAAATTTACATTTTCCTGATCATATAGAGCGTGTACAATGTACATTTGTGATTTTTTTTTCGTCCAAAAAAAGTTTTTTGATAATTTCTCTTTTTAGAACTTGAGATACGACGGCTCATTTTCAACAAGATATTCCGTTTATTATTTGAATTTTATTGAAAAAAACATGTATAAATATTTTTTAAATGGTAATCATTTAACTGCCAGTTTCTTAAGCATCCACGCAGGCGGGTTACAGGTTCTGGATGCAAGAACATGAATTTTGCATTTAAATGCACTTACATTTACCGTAAAAGATGATCAATAAGAACAGAAGAACATGAAGCAGAACAGGAGAAGTAGAACAGAAGAACAACCGCACGGTTGGCGAGGCACCGGACATTAAAAAAGAACATTATAGTCAGAACATTTTTTTTTTCAAAGAAAAAATTCAGTAGTTGATTTTTTTCAATATTTTCACAGTAATTAAATTGCAAATGTATTAAAATAAAGCCATTCGTAGAATAGCAAATTTTGCATTGAGCTTCATGGAACTGGGAAAATAAATTAAATAATTTTGTTGAATGCAAGTTATAAAATCATTTGATGTGACTGAATTTTTGAAAATTTTTGCATGGTGCAATATTTGAAAATAAGAAAGAAGCTTAAGTTGAAGGAACTTTGGAAATGAAAAAGGACCAGGAAAGGAATTCTTGGCTCTGTTTAACTGGGAAAATTGAAAATTGTATATAAAAATTAAAAATCATCCATATTTTTGATATGATTGATATACTTCTTTCTGATGAGCAACAATAGACTAATTAGTTGCCCAATTAAAAGATTTATAGTGCCCTTAGTTCTAATTTTGACATGGTTGACACTACATAGTAACAAATAAGTTACCTAATTTATTATTCACAAACCTTTCGATATTTTGAACAAAATAAAGGAAAAAATCAAATTCCATCGCATACTTTTTCATAAAACAAACCTGTTTGCAGACAAAAGAAATATCAAGATGAACTATTTCACAAATATATCAAAAAAGGTTTACTACTTCGGGAATATTAAGTAATTTGTTCGATTCAATATCTTCAATCATCTAAATCAATATGCAAATTATTAATTAATTTTACGAATACCTTTTCAAGGTATATTGTTCTTCTCAAAACAATGGACTATGAAATGAATATTTGAATATTTATGAAAATTGAATATTTTAACTGAATACCATTGAGGCAGCAGCATCATAAACTGTGTGCTGTATTGATCGAGTGCGTGTACAATGTACATTGTTCATTGGTATATTGTCATATCTAAAATGCATGTATTTTAGATATGACAAAATTTAACCATTAAACCATATAACCACGAAATTTAACCATTAAATTTATAAATTTTCTCTGGAATAAGAATACAAATGTATTCAGTTGATATCTTCAATTTTTTGGATAACTAATTTTACTCAAAAAGATACGACCATTGATTAAAATGATTTCTTGTTAACATGAACCAAGTTTTACCGCAATTTTATTGAAAATGTGACACTTGCTGCATTTATAAACGAAGCTTAAATATATTGTTCTTTAAAAGTGCACAAATCTATGCATTTCGAATTGACATATTAAAATAAAATTATCGTCATTTCTTTTTCTTTTATTTCGACTTCTATAATGAAATGAAGTTAGCTGAGCGAATGATTTCTTATGCAAATAATAATGAACTAATTTAAGTCTTATTACAACTAATAAATATACCGAGCTCAAGCAATGTTCAAAAATATAAGAAGACTACCTAGTTTTAGCATTTTCCAATAATTAATAAAGCTACTAAGCTTAAGCAATTTTCAATATTTAAGGAACGCTAATTAGCTTAAGCATTTTACGATAATTTTTAATCGCTAATTAGCTTCAGCACTTTACAATAATTTTTTATCGCTAATAAGCTTAAGCCTTTTACAATAATTTTTAATCGCTAATTAGCTTCAGCATTTTACAATAATTTTTATCGCTAATAAGCTTAAGCATATTACTATACTTTTTTATTGCTAATTAGCTTAAGCCTTTTACAATAATTTTTAATTGCTAATTAGTTTCAGCACTTTACAATAATTTTTTATCGCCAATAAGCTCAAGCCTTTTACAATAATTTTTTATCGCTTATAAGCTTAAGCCTTTTACAATAATTTTTTATCGCTAATAAGCTTAAGCATTTACTATAATTTTTCATCGCTAATTAGCGTAAGCCTTTTACAATAATTTTTTAACGCTAATTAGTTTAAGCGTTTTACAATAACTTTTTTTGCTAATTAGCTTAAACATTTTTCAATAATTAATTAAAGTTGCCGAGCTTAAGCATTTTCCGCCTATTAAAAATCAAGTTTGAACAAAAAAATCTAATTATAGATGCCGGAGTTCTAAACATCGTTCCAATTATTAGTTTATTTAACTCATAGGCTCTTTTTTTAGGGGAGACCCCGGAGCATGAAAATTTAGCATTATTAAACCATTGACTGAAATAATATCATACTAAATATGAATATATTGTTACATAAAAATCAGTTTTCCGACTAAGAAATATCCTTCCACTGAAACAATATAACAATATTTTTTAATTAGCATAAATATAACCGGAATTTTTATTTGTAGGCAGTGGAAATTAAAAAAAAATTACACTGGCTGTTTCAGCAAATCAATAGATTTTTCAAATTTTAATTTACACGTAATTTTTATAATTCTATTGCAATTTTCGAAGTAAAAGAATTTTGATTAAGTTTAATGACTTTCAGTATTCATATTCAATAGCTTAAATATCCCATATTTTATTTTATCAAGCTTTAAGCGCACATTTAGATAAATGAAGCGCAGTAATAAAAATATTTCGAGGAAATTTCATGATTTAACCTTGCACCATATATTGTTAACTAAAGCTATTAATATTTCCATCATTATATTTTTCTGAGTTTTCATCAATTTATAATATTTAATCATTGTCCTTCAGCATTTCAATATTTCTGTATAATTCTATTGATCAATGCTTAACAGTTATCTTGTTTGTTTTCGCTCAATTGAATGCATATATTCATTGCTGAAAAACTTCACAATTGTTTTGTATGATTGGCAATTGATTTTGATTTGGTTCTCTCCTATGTTGGTAGTTGATTATAATCAACCCTGCTCCTATTGGCCACCCTATTGTCCATCAATATCCATAAGTGTCCATCAGTGTCCATCAAAATCCACCATTGTCCACCCCTGCCCTATTTTCCGCTTCTGCACTATTGTCCACCAGTGTCCACCCTCACCATATTGTCCATTAATGTCCACCTTATTGTCCACCAGTGTCCAACCCCGCCCTATTGTCCATCAATGTCCGCCTTTTTGTCCACCAGTGTCTACCCTCGCTCTCTTGTCCACCAATGTCCACCCCCGACCTATTATCCACCAGTCTCCACCATTGCCCCATTGTCCAGAAGTATCCACCATCACCCATTGTCCACCAGTGTCCACCCTCACCCCATTGTCCACCAGTGTCCGCCCTCACCCCATTGTCCACCAGTGTCTGCCCTCACCCCATTGTCCACCAGTGTCCACCCTCATCCTATTATCCGCCAGTGTCCACCTTTGCCCTATTATCCATCAATGTCCACTTTAATGTCCACCAGTGTCCACCCCCGCCCCATTGTCCACTAGTGTCCACCACGCCCTATTGTCCACCAGTGTCCGCCATACCTCCAAGAGACTTAGGCTCGCCGATGTCCAGGTAGAAGACGACATTCTTCTCATAGCTGTCCTCCTCCAGGATGGGGATGGTCACGTATTGTCTGCACAATTTAAAACAAAATATGGATTGATTTCCCGCAACTAAAAATATTACAAATTTCCGAACAACTTTTAGATATAAATGTTATATAAATGTAAATATATATATTGCTTTAACATGGTGATATGAAACTGCTGTTAGTAGACAAACTTTGAATAGATTCTGATTTCATTCTAATTAGTTAGTTTAGTTTGAATTTGTCTAGTTTGCTCTAGACTTGTCTAGTTTGCTCTAGACTTGTGTAGTTTGCTCTAGACTTGTCTAGTTTGCTCTAGACTTGTCTAGTTTGCTCTA
>NW_025937751.1:0-24638 GCF_000764305.2 Hyalella azteca | reverse complement strand
GTTAAGTATTTTACTTATCGGAAAAATGTTTGAATTGTAGCAACAGGTAATAATAAACATTTTAACAAGAGGTGATAAACCAACAGAAGCAAGAGGTAACAATAAATCATTATTATTAATGATTTTCATTACTTCAAAGAGGTAATGAAAATCAATGCTGAACAAATATGTAACACAAAATAATTTTAAAGCTGAGAATGATGTGCATTTTTATGAAAATTCGCAAGGTTGCAATTTTTCCAGATTTTTTCGACTAATTTAATTAGATACTCAAGGAATTGATTTCTTTAACATACATCTATCATTAGTTACAAATCTGCGCTTGATGTAGGTACTTTATGTTTAATTTTATGTTTAATTAATTAATTTGTTTTGCATTAATTCTCGTAAGAAAAATTTAATTCCCGAAAATTATCATTAATTTTCGTACTAATTAATAAAACGCTCGTACGAAGTGATCGCAATATTGGATACCATATTTGTACCAAAAATAAACTATATTTTATGACAGATTGAATTTTTTTCCTTAAATTGGTAAGGTATAACATATAAAAAAACTATATTTATAATTTGTGTGGCTATCGATCGTCGCCTGGACACTTCAGATTAAATGTCACCTCGCAACCCACGTACCGTGACCCACGTACCGTGACCCACGTACCGTGACCCCCGTACCGTGACCCATGTGCCGTGACCTACGTACCGTGACCCTTTTATTTAGAAATGTCACAATTGGCATGAAACTATGAACAGTAATTCTTTAATACAAAAAATTAATAATTTAATACTATAATTACTTTAATTTCTAATTATTCGGAGTCAAGTTGATTCGCGCAACTTAAGTTGAACTTCGAGAGAACATTTCTAAAACTTTCAAATCGGGTTTATGCTTACCAGCGCAACATAAGTTACCGAACTTATTAAAACTTTGAGCCTGAAACTTTAAGAAAACAATGATTAATTAATAGCAGCCTCATTAAATTGATATTTAAAGTTGATACTTAATTCAATGTGTTGAATTAAGTTTATTAAATTTATTATTTAATAAATTAATTAAAGTTGATCATTAATTCTTAATACACGTGTTGAATGCAATAGGCTGGTGAATGCAATGGGCTGGTGAATGCAATGGGCTGTGAATGCAATGGACTGGTGAATGCAATGGGCTGTGAATGCAATGGACTGGTGAATGCAATGGGCTGGTGAATGCAATGGACTGGTGAAGTCAATGGGCTGGTGAATGCAATGAATGAAACTATCGGCTGGCTTGGCGTTTACAAAGTCTATTCATCAGAACCTGAATAGCATTTATTAACAATATTCTAGAAGTTATCGATAGGTCGATCACCGCTGATTAGTTTCAGGCGCAGTAACTGCTAGTTTGAGCCGACAACCTTCACTCGAGTACAGCCACGCAGCGCAGTGCTGAAATAGTAATGCTGAAGTCTGATGAGTCGAGACCAGTGCCTATACTTTCAAAACTCGCCAAGTTAACGTAAGTATTTTCTTGTCTATGATTGGTGGATTTTGCTTGAAAGGCCGTCAATGATTGGCTGATGAACTTACGATCTCTTAACTTTTTTTGAAAGTATGCCCCCAGGAAGCGTGGCAAGGGTGGGGATTATGGTTTGTTCAAATAGGTTAAATTATGGGCCGTTCTGATTGATGAAATTATGGACTGTTCTGATAGTTGAAATTGTGGTCTGTTTTGATTGTTGAAATTGTGGTCTGTTCTGAAAATTGGAATTGTGGGCTGTTTTTAATTGTTGAAATTGTGGTCTGTTCTGAAAATTGAAATTATGGGCTGTTCTGATTGATAAAATTATGGTCTGTAATGATAGGTGAAATTGTGGTCTGTTCTGATTGATGAAATGATGGGCTGTTCTGATTGATGAAATTGTGGACTGTAATGATAGGTGAAATTGTGGTATGTTCTGATTGTTGAAATTGTGGACTGTTCTGAAAATTGAAATTGTGGGCTGTTCTGATTGTTGAAATTGTGGACTGTTCTGATTGTTGAAATTGTGGTCTGTTCTGAAAATTAGAATTGTGGATTGTTCTGATTGTTGAAATTGTGGTCTGTTCTAGAAATTAAAATTGTGGTCTGTTCAGATTTTTGGAATTGTGGTCTGTTCTGATTGGTGAAATAAGGGTCTATTCTGATTGCCGAAATTGTGATCTGTTTTGATTGTTGAAATTGTGGTCTGTTCTGAAAGTTAAAATTGTAGTCTGTACTAATTGTTGAAATAAATGTATGTACTACAAGTAAAAATTATTATATTCATAAAATTGGAATAATAATTTGCACAGAATGGCACAATAATGGAAAAGCACTCCAATTAAGTTTGCAATATGTATATGTTAAGTATTTTACTTATCGGAAAAATGTTTGAATTGTAGCAACAGGTAATAATAAACATTTTAACAAGAGGTGATAAACCAACAGAAGCAAGAGGTAACAATAAATCATTATTATTAATGATTTTCATTACTTCAAAGAGGTAATGAAAATCAATGCTGAACAAATATGTAACACAAAATAATCATAAAGCTGAGAATGATGTGCATTTTTATGAAAATTCGCAAGGTCGCAATTTTTCCAGATTTTTTCGGCTGATTTAATTAGATACTCAATGAATTGATTTCTTTAACATACATCTATCATTAGTTACAAATCTGCGCTTGATGTAGGTACTTTATGTTTAATTTTATGTTTAATTAATTAATTTGTTTTGCATTAATTCTCATAAGAAAAATTTAATTCTTGAAAATTATTATTAATTTTCGTACTAATTAATAAAACGCTCGTACGAAGTGATCGCAATATTGGATACCATATTTGTACCAAAAATAAACTATATTTTATGACAGATTGAATTTTTTTCCTTAAATTGGTAAGGTATAACATATAAAAAAACTATATTTATAATTTGTGTGGCTATCGATCNCTGTCTCTTATACACATCTAGATGTGTATAAGAGACAGACCATGTACCGTGAGCCACGTACGGTACTTGAGTTCGGGTAAGTATTTATGTTTTGTAACCTATTTAAATATAGCCCAATCTTAACTTATTTCAAATATTCACATATCAGATATTGAGTTATTAAACGACCTAAGAAGCCATACGAAGTAAAATACCATTTATTGATTACCGCTTATAATTATTTTATATTTCTGTAATAATATATCGTATACTTTGCAAAAAAGTTTACAAGCAATTTTTTTATCAAACACAATATATTCACGGACAGTAACTGTAGTTATTTTTGGAGCAATTATTTTTTGGGAATTACATTGTTGACTCTTCACTCACAAGGTTTCAATATATATTTTCTCAACTTGAGAAAATCAATATATACTTCAATCAACATATAATTCAACTTCAATATATATTTTCTCAACATGTAATAAAATCAAAGTATAATTTAAGTGCTCTAAACACGGCTTACAATCGAAATATCCCTACATTTCTTCCAATACGCTCTAAATTCAAATTATTATTTAAGTACTACCAAATTGTGATAAAATTAATGAATATTATAGTAGTTATAGCACGTCTCAAAACCAATACATGTTTTCAGTATTTGTAACTGGTCTTTAAGTCAATATATCTTGTCACTACTTTCATTATGTCTTAAAATCAATATATCCGTTCAGTACTTCGAAGTCGTCTTAACCCTCTACCGCCGTATGTCACTCTCCGGGAACATAACTTTCAACTTAAATTATACGTAAACTATTGAGTGTAGCAACCTGAGGACGTTTGTATGCAACAGAGAACATTTTAAAGTTGTACGTGGCGGCAACCATCAGTGTAAGTCATTTTGCGCTCACTAGAACGTATCCTTTTTGGGAAGTAGGCGCGTGACAATATTGCTCCAGTTACTAACATAATATTACAAATATTATTATATTATATAAGTAATTTTATATACTACTAATATTGCTCTGGTTACTCGTGTCAGGCGGTAGAGGGGTACACAATTTTACTTCTCCATCGTGTCTTGAAATTAAAAGATAATTGTATTACTCCCAACATGTTTTTAAATTACTAGAAAATTATTTTTAGTACTATATCATCTCGTCTTAAAATACAACTCGTCTCAATATAAATATAACCTTTTAGTACTTTCAACATTCTTCTAAATTAATCGCTAATTTCAATTTTTCGCTAAATTAATCTCATTTCTCTTGTTCTCTTCATGCTTCAACTAATACATAATTTCAGCCCTTGTAACAAGTTTGAAATCATGACATAACTTTTTTCTTTCAACTCAGTAAGTCTTACAGTCAACCAGCATCAACCAGCAATTTATTCATACACTCAGTGAAATCGGTGTGACTTTGTCCAAAGAGCGATGCAGTTTTTGCCGTACAAACGTGGGTGGCACACTCTTGCCAGCTCTCAGATGGTAAAAGTTCGAACAAACAGTCAAGCTGCTTGTCTGTTTGTGCGTCAAGCGTCGTTTGTGTGTTTGTATGGCAGGGGACGTTTGTTTGTGCCAGTGCAGTGTTCTCCTTAAGTGTTCTCTTCACAAAATTCCCTTCACCCGTTCTCTACAAATAATTTAATTATCACTTCTTCTCTTCACCTGTTTCTATTTCACCTGTTCTCTTCACCTTATTCACTTCACCTGTTCTCTTCTCCTCATTCACTTCACCTGTTCTCTTCACATCATTGATTTCATCTGTTCTCTTCACCTGATTCACTTCACCTGTTCTCTTCGCATCTCTTCACCTGTTCTCTTCGCATCTCTTCGCCTGTTCTCTTCACATTCATACAAAAAAATAATGAAAAACGTGCTAGCAAAATTCATGCCGCGAATACCAGCATGTGTCACACTAAATTCGAATTGAGCACGAACAGAACTCTGCACAAAAACCAGTGCACAATTCTGTAAACAACCGTATTTTCACGGCATAAAAGTTCTATACAATCAAATACATTCGGTTAAAGGTTTTATGCATGAACTTATTTTTGTCAAATTTTTATCCCTGAATTCATTCCAGTCAATAGTTTCTTAAATAACTCTACACAAACCAAAAGTAAGACATCACTAAATTCAAACCCGAGTATTTAAAAAAAACAGTTCAATATCCAAAATTCCTTTCCTCGAATTCACGATTACTAATTTCATTAATTAATCATATTACTAATCGTAAACTAAAGCTAACCAATTAAAAAAAACGATGTCCGCGTTTTTTTTTTAACCGCTGATGAATATGCGGATAATTTAGACTTTCCAAGTTTCTTATTTACTACGGATTAAGCGAATTGTAATATGAATTTACGTGTATTTTTAACATATGCAGAATAATCGCCCTATTTAAATTCTCCCTGAAATACATACGTATTCTTACGTTGCCTGTTAAACCATTTATAACGTTAACGCGTGAAACAGTGCGTGCGCAGTGAAGCTTTTCATTGTTAGTAAACAATGGAATAGATGAGCCTTTAAAGAGGTGATTCAGTGGAATAGATGAGCCTTTAAAGAGGTGATTCGGTGGAATAGATGAGCCTTTAAAGATGTGATTCTGTGGAATAGATGAGCCTTTAAAGAGGTGATTCCGAGGAATAGATGAGCCTTTAAAGAGGTGATTCCGAGGAATAGATGAGCCCTTAAAGAGGTGATTCAGTGGAATAGATAAGCCTTTAAAGAGGTGATTCTGTGGAATAGATGAGCCTTTAAACAGGTGATTCAGTGGAATAGATGAGCCTTTAAAGAGGTGATTAGGTGGAATAGATGAGCCTTTAAAGAGGTGATTCCGTGGAATAGATAAGCCTTTAAAGAGGTGATTCAGTGGAATAGATGAGCCTTTAAACAGGTGATTCAGTGGAATAGATGAGCCTTTAAAGAGGTGATTAAGTGGAATAGATGAGCCTTAAAAAAAAGGTGATTCAGTGGAATAGATGGGCCTTTAAAGAGGTGATTCCGAGGAATAGATGAGCCTTTAAAGAGGTGATTCCGAGGAATAGATGAGCCTTTAAAGAGGTGATTCCGAGGAATAGATGATACCCCATTTCCCTCCCATTTTTACTCCCCCGACGATAGATATAAATAAATATATTTATTCATGAATATTTGAGGGATACTGTGGGAAGTGATTCATAATATTGTTGCCTTATAATTTCATTCACATGATATTTAATAGTATTTACTCTATTTTATTTAACAGGATTTTATCGTAAATCAACTTAATATAGTCATATTAACTTAATTTTTGCTATTTGCTCTCATTGGACGCATTTTTTCAGAACCTCTTTCTTCTGTTGTCAGCACACGCCCTCTTCAAAGCTGTCTGCTTGCTCCCCCTACACCATACTACTTCTTTGTTCCTCTTTAAAATACACTCTTTCTGAACTACTACTTCTTTGTTCCTCTTTAAAATACACTCTTTCTGAACTACTACTTCTTTGTTCCTCTTTAAAATACACTCTTTCTGAACCACACCCTTCACTGTCCCTTGTCACCCAACCCTTTCCCTCCCTCCTTGCCCCTCTCCTCTTCACTGACACCCTTCCTACAACTCTGGAGCATCAGATAGCTCTGTTTACTGTGACAACATTTACCCTCTCTAGAGTTACCCTAAGCCTGACATTTACCCTCTCTAGAGTTACCCTAAGCCTGACATTTACCCCTTCTAGAGTTACCCTAAGACGCTGTATTGTGTTACCCTAAATCTATCTTTCCGAACCTTGCACTATTTTATGTACAAACTTTTTTCTTGTTTGCAAGGTCATTTTTTATTGCTTTATTTTCCATTATTAGGGCCAAAAAATGTTTGTTATTTTTGTTTTTTTTTGTATGAAATGGAACTTGTGGTACAAATATCCCCGTAAAATAAATGTATTTATTATACTACATTTATTTGCATGTATGTCCTAAATATATTTTTTTAATAAATTCTTTCACTTTATATCTGAAATTAAGTTTATGCATTAAATTTAAATTTGTTCAAAATTCTTCAGGAGAATATCCAATATTTTAAATAAGTGTTTGATTTTTGATAGCCTCAAAACTTAGCCGCTATACGCCGCGATCGGGCGAAAAAAGTCAATGCCTGTCAAGTTCAGAAACTTCGCAAAACCCAAACTTTTGTTCGTGGAGATGACGTTTCAAAAGAAAAGCCGGGGACTTACGGGTGAAAAATTTTACCTTTTTTTAATTTTATTTTACTAAATGGCGGAAAGGTTCAAAGATATTAAGCAAGAAAAAGGTTTTTAACTCTCTGACTTAATTAAAACTGTGGGAAAAAAAACCTTCAATCTTACACGACATGATGTCTTTATTAACATGTATTAAGTCAAGACGAATTTGTAGAAATAAATATTCGCGAAAAGTATGAATTTGTCCGTTTCAAGCGGAATATATTTCGATGATTTTATTTTTTAAAGTGTATGGAATCATTTAAAATAACTTTGATGCCAAAAAATTTAAATTAACTGTAAAATCTTGTTTTTTTACTATTTTTTGTTATGATTTTCCTCTTTGCTGCTCATTATCGAGTTCTTTATTGGTAGCTGAAAATAATTAATTAAGAACTGGCTGTAAATTCAATAGATTTATTCGAAAATAATGCAAAAAAAATTAGTTATTCTCTCCATAAAGCAAAAACACTGCAGTTCATAAAAGTACTGCAATAAAATCGAAATTATTAATTATGAAAGAATCAATGGATTCTTAACAATATACAGACAATAGATGTTATCATTCGAAAATTATGAGATGTGATCGAGAGCCTAGCCAAGTGAGATGATATGGATCAGATTTTGAAATTTAAAATTTGGAATTTTTTGAAATTATGAATTTTCGTTAATACGACATGAGAATGCCAGTTGAGTCACAACTGTTATCAAGGTGTTAAAAGTCTACTATTAATAAATCCTAAATGAATGGAAAATTGAATACAAAATAAAAATTCACTGGTAAAAATTTCTTTACAACAAATTTATTACAATTCCCATGATTTAAGTTATTAAAAAAATCTGGAAATGAATGTTCAGTATTGTCTTTCTCCACTTCTTTTAATTTAGAGTCGCTGAAAAATTTGTAAATAGTGAATAAAGCAGAAATTTTGTACAAAAAAAAAATTAAAAATTTAACGTTCCTGTTTACGACTCAAACCGCAAGTCTCTAGACTGGAAGAAAGACAGGCGCTGATTGGTCCCCAGAGTGATGGCAATCGCATGAGACAGCCAATCAGAGAACACAAGAGCGACGAATTTTTCGAAATTTATATACACAATACTATATATACTATATATATATATATAGTATATATATAGTATATATAATACTATATATACAATACTATATAATTAATAATAGGTATTAATTTTAATATAGTTTATCATGGTTTCTCTATTCCGGAAAACTTAGCAATATAAATTATACATACATTAGAGCGGAAACGGCAGGCCATTGTATATTTTTTTTATTAAATTCGCGAAAAAATTATGTTAGAGCGGTGTTTCAAAAAATGTTATTTTATTGAATTTTTTCAATAACACATTGCTTTTTAGTGCTGGATTAATTGAATGAATTGGCAGTTTTCGGTTTTGAGAGCAATTTTTAATATTCAGTACGAAATGTTATTTATTTATTTAGAAATGTCACAATTGGCATGAAACTATAAACAGAAATTCTTTAATACCAAAAATTAATAATTTAATTCAATTATTATTTTAATTATTTGATTGTTCAGTCTCAAGTTGATTCGCGCAACTCAAGTTGAACTTCGAGAGAACATTTTTAAAACTTTCAAACCGGATTTATGCTTACCAACACAACATAAGTTACCAAACTTATTAAAACTTTGAGCTTGAAACTTTGAGAAAATAATGATTAATTAATAGAAGCATGATGAAATCGATCTTTAAAGTTGGTAATTAATTCAATGTTATTGCAACTGTTGAATGCAATGTGCTGGTGAATGCAATGGGCTGGTGAATGCAATGGGCTGGTGAATGCAATGGGCTGGTGAATGCAATGGGCTGTTGGATGCAATGGGCTGGTGAATGCAATGGACTGGTGAATGCAATGGGCTGTTGGATGCAATGTGCTGGTGAATTGATGATTCATTTCCTTGTAAATAATTGAACAAAGTTTGGCCACCGATATTCCGACTATGATTTGCCCTTAAAGGAGTTTGGCCACCGATATTCCGCCTCTGATTTGCATTTAACGGAGTTTGGCCACCGATATTCCGCCTATGATTTGCCGTTAAAGGTGTTTGGCCACCGATATTCCACCTATGATTTGCCCTTAAAGGAGTTTGACCACCGATATTCCGCCTCTGATTTGCATTTAACGGAATTTGGCCACCGATATTCCGCCTATGATTTGCCGTTAAAGGTGTTTGGCCACCGATATTCCGCCTATGATTTGCCTTTAAAGGAGTTTGGCCACCGATATTCCGCCTATGATTTGCCCTTAAAGGATCCCGGGGCAGTGACGCTGAAATAACGTGGCGAAAAATGGCCCAATATTGGATCATTTACGACGCCTTAAGACGTAAATATTGTGATGATGTTTATTGGGGAGGCTGGGGATGCGTTGATAAGGGGGAGGGGAGGGAGGTGGGGAGGGAAGGAGTGGGATGAGGAAGGGAGAGGGATGAGGGAGGGAGTAGAGGGAAGGGGAGGGAAGAGAGGAAGGAATAAAGGGAAGGAAAGGGGATTTAGAGAGTGAAGGGATGAGGGAGTGGGGGTCATAGAGAGTGGGGGAGGGAATGAGGGGGTGTGGGGTGCTGTGGTCGGAAATTAAAATCAAGGCCGGAAATTTGGTTGGAAACTGTGAAAGTTTTGAAAAAAACAGCCTGGCACTTTCATGAGAGAAAGTCAAGGGAAACGTTTGGAATTGAGGTGATAATTTCTTCAAAAAGTTAAATAAGAAAGTTGAAAATGTGTTGAAGAAAATTGAATAACAAATTTAATAAATTTGATTAATAAATAGGAAAAATAGGAGTTAAAGAAGAAAGTTGAATAAAATGTTGATAAAAAAGTTGAATAAGAAAGATACGGGAATAATCAACTTGAATGTATTAACTAGGCGTTTGCATTGAAAATTTAAGCTGAAAATAGATATATAAAATTAGATAATATATATATACGTAACATATAAATAATTCTATAAATTTTTCATATCCAGAACTGAGAACATGCAAGAATGAGCCTGAACGTGCAGAAACATCTTGTAATAATAGGAAATAATAATATTATTCACACGTAACGCATCTTTTTCCATTATTTTTTCATCTTCTCGATTCTATTTTTCTTCATTATCAAAAACGAGTATTTTCATTTTGCGTTCCAACTAAAATTATCCTTTCTTTCTTCTTGTTCCTCCCACAGATTGTCTTATAATCTTTCTTCCCTTTGACCCTCACATTCCCCCTCCATTTCCCTCACCTCTTGCCTTTGCCTATTTCCCTCCTTTTTTCACCCTCTCCTCTTTACAATCTTTCCCTCCTCTCTTTATCCTCTGTCCTCACTCTCTTAACTCTCTTTCTCTCCCCTCTTCGACCTCTTTTTCTTCCCTCTTTCCTTCTCCTTTCTACCTCTTTCCCTCTCTTCTTTACCCTCTTTCCCTTCCCCTCTTTACCTATTTCCCTCCAGTCTTTACCCTATTTCTCTCGATCTTTACCCTCTTTCCCTCTCCTCTTTACCCTCTTTTCCTCTCCTCTTTACCCTCTTTCCCTCTCCTCTTTACACTCTTTCCCTCTCCTCTTTACCCTCTTTCCCTCCCCTCTTTACCCTCTTTCCCTCTCCTCTTTACCCTCTTTCCCTCCCCTCTTTACCCTCTTTCCCTCCCCTCTTTACCCTCTTTCCCTTCCCTCTTTACCTTCTTTCCCTTCCCTCTTTACCCTTTTTCCCTCTCCTCTTTATCCTCTTTCACCTCTTTCCCTCCCCTCTTTACCATCTTTCCCTCCCTCTTTATCACGGTGTTCTCCAGAGCGGCGCTTGGAAGGCTTCCCTCTGCTTCGTCCTCTGCCCTCAGCGCTCCCGATTTTGTTATCATTACAAATAATAATATTGCATTATGGGCATTATGGGCATTATGGGCAATAAGGGCAATTTCAGCAAAATAGGCGATATTGACAATATAGATATTAAGTGAGCACTATGGGCAATATAATTTATGTGGGCAATATTTGCAATTTAATTTGTGAGGGCAATACGGGAAATGTATTTTTCATCGGAATTGATTACATTTTGCATAAACTACACTTTTTCCCACAGCTCATTCATAGGTAGCACTGAACGCTCATTTGTTAGGCCAAATTGAAATAGTATGACCTACGCCGGTGCAAAAAGGGCATCGTTGTTCAGACATTAATCCATTCAGTTCTCTCAGAGCGTGCAAACTGCACGTTGAACTCGCAAGTTATTCATGATCGTTTAATAAATTGGCATATAAGTTAAAGCATGAATATGAATAAATTTTCAGGTTCAGCCACTCCTATATATCCCGACACGATAAGTATCCTGGATACGCGCCCCAATAGCCCCTATATATCCCGACACGATAAGTATCCTGGATACGCGCTAACAGCCCCTATATATCCCGACGCGATAAGTATCCTGGATACACGCCCCAACAACCCCCACTTTAACGAATATGCAAATTAACAAATAATAACATTAGCAATAATAGTACTTTTAACAAATAATAGCATATTATTTGTTAACAGATAATTAACAAATATAGCATGTTAACTCTATATCAGCCCATAGCGAGGATCACTTTATTTAATAATTAGAAAGATTCCAGGACATCTAATATATAACTAAACCTCGGGTCTGTTGGTGACGTGCGTCTCTTCCATAATCAATGTTAGGACCTGGCGACCGTGTGTCGGGTGTACTGTACCGTCCAGTACTGTACCGTCCAGTACTGCACCGTCCAGTACTGCACCGTCCAGTACTGTACCTGTCTCTTATACACATCTAGATGTGTATAAGAGACAGGAGCAATGGTGACACTGTACTGCAGTTACACTGAGCAATGGTGACGCTGTCACTGCAGTTACACTGAGCAATGGTGACACTGTCACTGCATTTACACTGAGCAATGGTGACACTGTCACTGTAGTTACACTGAGCAATGGTGACACTGTCACTGCAGTTACACTGAGCAACTGACTCGATATTTAAATTAAAATCCATAATATTGTATGAGAATTCTAAAGCTTTATTGTTATATCAACGTTATGTAGTGTCTTAAATTATGATTTTTTAAATATTAGTTCGTATATCAGTAAATGTAAATTATTTATATTTTATAGTGATGAATTTTAAATAAACTTTTATTACTTAAATCTAAATCTTTATTAGTAAAGGCTAATATGAGAAATATATATTTATTTATAATGAATTTTTAAAAATAGAGTTGAAATTGGTGTGAGGTAAGTTAAAATTGTAATAAAGTTCGCCAGATCTATAAACCTGAAAATTTATTAAGAAAAGTGGTTAATTAAACTGAGTACATATTCAAGTTTGAACGAAATTTTGGTCCCAGTTTGATCAAAGGCTAAAAAGTTAAATAATTACCAAGGTTAACAAATTTGTTAACATGATAAATGCTTATAGATTAAATTCAGAGTCATTCAATTGCTTCTATCCTAATTTAATTAGTTACTGAAAAGCAAATGAAATGACACGAAAAATCACCCGATGTTTCTAAAGAATACATTTCAGAGTCAAGCTCCAAATTCAGTTCGAAAGTAATAAAAATGAGGTAACAATGTAATGTAAACGTAAGATAAATTTGAAAGGAAACAGTGAAAACATAACAGTGCAAATTTCATAAACAGTGTGGAAAATCACTGTTTAGGGCATTTTCACTGTTACCTTTACGACGTTTCACTGATTTTACTAATTAAAAATGATTTGGATTTCCAAAACTTTTCCTGTAATTAATTTGCGAATTTTTATGTTATCCTAATAGCTTTTAAACTTCTAAATTAAATTTATATTATGGTAGAAGATTTCATTCCTATTGCCCTCTTCGTTTTCTTTCCGAATTTCTTCACTACGCCCTCATTTATTCACTTCTATTTTCAATCTACATACGAAATAATAAACTAAATAAATAAACGGAATTAATTAACTATATCAGATCATATTAATATAACAAATACATTAGAGTATGTATAATAACTAAATATAATAGGATTTGAAAATGTAATTATCCACATAGCGATGCATTTTTTGCATTTTTATGGGTCATCTTGACTTAGTTTTGAGCTGTAAAAAGGAATTTTAGTGCTACGTCCACTCTCTTCATATGTATCGGGTGTCAGTATTAGAACCATATGACCCGTCCATTAGAACCATATGACCCGTCCATTAGAACCCTATGACCCGTCCATTAGAACCATATTACCCGTCCATTAGAACCATATGACCCGACCATTAGAACCATATGACCCGTCTATTAGAACCATATGACCCGTCCATTAGAACCATATGACCCGTCCATTAGAACCATATGACCCGTCTATTAGAACCATATGACCCGTCCATTAGAACCATATGACCCGTCCATTAGAACCATATGACCCGTCCATTAGAACCATATGACCCGTCCATTAGAACCATATGANGAACATAAATTAATGGGACAAAGTGTCCAAATGAACATAAATTAATGGGACAAAGTGTCCAAATGAACATAAATTAATGGGACAAAGTGTCCAAATGAACATAAATTAATGGGACAAAGTGTCCAAATGAACATAAATTAATGGGACAAAGTGTCCAAATGAACATAAATTAATGGGACAAAGTGTCCAAATGAACATAAATTAATGGGACAAAGTGTCCAAATGAACATAAATTAATGGGACAAAGTGTCCAAATGAACATAAATTAATGGGACAAAGTGTCCAAATGAACATAAATTAATGGGACAAAGTGTCCAAATGAACATAAATTAATGGGACAAAGTGTCCAAATGAACATAAATTAATGGGACAAAGTGTCCAAATGATGACACACTATCTTACCCACAGCATGAACAGAGAGAGCGGACGTAGCACTGATACGCTCCTTTTGCCGGGCCAAACTGGGTCAATTTGACTCACACATGGGCGAAAATTGTATCGATTTTTGGACAAAGTGTCCCTCATTACCCTGAGTGAACGGCCTTCACCTGCCAGCTTAATGAAGCGCTGCAGTTTAAAAAACTTTGGATTTATATTTTAACTTTATGTATTTATATTTTAACTTTATATATTTATATTTTAACTTTATATATTTATATTTTAACTTTATGTATTTATTCTAAATATCGTTTTTTTTGTATTATATAATTTAATTAATGTCTAAATGTGAATAGTCACGAAAAACTATCTGTATATATGAAATTATCTATTAGAACAAGTTCCAGAAAATCTCTGTTTCACCCTGAATTAATTTAAAATTTAAATTTATTTATTATTTTAATATTCAAAATAATAATCCGAATAATATTCTTTTCGTGTTTCCTACAACGGTTATCCAAAAAGCGACGCACTTTTTGCACTTATATAAGTAGTCCGGACCCAGTTTGACCCGACAAAAGGGCGTATCAGTGATACGTGCATAAAGTGAGTCACAATTTTGACACAATAAACAATTTCTTTCTCTGAGTGCATGGAGGTACAGTTCGACACACTCGGTAAATTTTTTACATTTCATAGAAGCTCCCGGCAAAAGATTTCTGTACACTAAAAATAAACAAGAACCCTGCCATTTAAAGACAATGACAATATTGCATTAAAAAATTTGCCTGTCTCCAAAATTAGGAAGGTAGAACAAAAAATACAACACGCAAAATTTTGACTGGAAAGTCATAATAGGAAAAAGTTTATACAAGAAAAGTAGTTAGCTGTTTTCCCTCAAAATTAAGGGCAACAGTGTGGGACTAAAAATGAGAACAGTGGTCCACAAAAAAGTGGCTGAGGTCATGAATGACAACAGTCACTCACAAAAAGGTTGGCAGGGGTCATGAATGAAAATAGTGACTCACAAAAAGGTGGCAGCGGTCATGAATGAAAACAGTGACTCATAAAAATGGGGCAGAGGTCATGAATGACAACAATCACTCACAAAAAGGTTGGCAGGGGTCATGAATGACAAGAGTCACTCACAAAGAGGTTGGCGAGGGTCATGAATGACAACAGTAACTCACAAAAAGGTTGGCAGGGGTTATGAAAGACAACAGTGACTCGCACAAAGAAGATGGGTGTCTCACACAAAAATCACTCACTCTGTCTCGTTGTTTTCGAATATAAGTTCGCCTTCAACCGCTTCGTAATCCTTGCCAGCCTTGGCGGTGCCGTCTTCCGTGTGATAAGGAACAGAAACTCGGCCGCGAGCTCCCGAGTAGCGCGTGATCTTCAGCTCGTAATTGCCGACAGTTTCGACAATCTCGATGTCCTTCTCGCCGACGTTGAAGATGCCGCCGTGATCATCGTCAAGGATCATGATGGTAGCGACGTACGGGGCAGAAAGTTCCATCCTAACCGGTCCTTTTCCGGCGGTTCCGTTTGAGCCATCAAGTGAACCGGTCCTGACGTTGGACAGACGCACGTAGAAGTGCTCGTCTTCTTCAAAGACGTCGTCGTCCACAACCTCGAGCTTGAAGGACTTTTGGGTCT
This sequence comes from Hyalella azteca, assembly GCF_000764305.2. Classification (NCBI taxonomy): domain Eukaryota; kingdom Metazoa; phylum Arthropoda; class Malacostraca; order Amphipoda; family Hyalellidae; genus Hyalella; species Hyalella azteca. Next base: position 8,989 of record NW_025937751.1, on the reverse strand, counting down.
CCCCAGGTAGGAATACAATGGTTCCTTCAGCCGCCTTGTAGTCACTTCCAGCGTTGGCAGTGCCGTCCTCAGTCTTGTAGTCCACCAGGATCATAACATTAGGATCTCCTCCTTCGCGCACAACGGTCACATCGAAGGTTCCTACGTTCTCCATGACAGTGTAGTGGCCGGGGTCGAAGGACACTCGGATGAGATCCTTGTCGACGACCTCACCTGCAGACTCGCCATCTTTCTTCTCAGTTCCTTCTTCTTCTCTCAGCTTCTTCATCACGTTACCACCTCCCGTGAGCTTCCTGGTGGCTTGAATTCTGTAGAACGCACGGGATTTTGGTCCTCGGTTGATGATCTCTTCCCGAGCCATGGCTTCAAGCTGTTGCATGCCGATGTCAGGGTGCTTGGCTCTCAATTCTCGGATGACACTCATGTACTCTTTCCTGTGTTCGTCAAATTGTTTCACAGATTCATCGACGGCTTCCTCATACGTGACTCCGGCGTCCTTCTTGCCCAGTTCAACGCTTTCACCTTCGACCTCAATAATTACGCCACGTTTACCCATACGGTACTCCTTGGTGAGGTACTTGTAGAACAGCAAACGACGGTCGGCGATGTACGCCAGAATGACGAAGGCAGGGAACATCATGAAAGTCAGGAAGGCTTCCCAGAATTCCACAATACCGTAGGAAATTTCAGCAAGAATAATGTAAAGCCAAATGTAGGCAAAGATAGAGAAAGTAGAAGTGACAAAGAACACCCGGAGATGCTTGATGTAGCGGGCTTCGCCATCTGGAATCACGTACACGCAAATCGAGATGATGACAAACAGGTTGAAGGCGGCAGAGCCTACGATCGTACCAGGTCCAAGATCGCCAGCTTCGAAATTCTTGGCGTAAATTTCAATGACGGACAGCAAGATTTCAGGAGCCGATGATCCCAGCGCCATGAGAGTCAAGTTGGCCACAGTTTCGTTCCAGATTTGCACGACGATGACTTGGGTTTCGCCGTTGCCTTTCTTGATGGTGACTTCTTTCTCGGATGAAGTGATCATTTCGATGGAGCCCATGAAACGATCGGAAGCGATAGATACACCAATGAACATCCAGAACATTACCGTGAAGTAAACAATGGCTCTTCCCACTCGGTCTCCCATAGTTATTCCAATTTGAGGCTGCCACAATGGGATGACAAGACCTTCGGTGCAGTTAGGCCATTCATCAGTTTCGTTGAGGCCCGCCTCTGAGGCGCTGGTCAAAGTGGCAGTGGCCAATATCACGAAGGATATCGCCATAATCAAAGGACTGAGGGATGCCGAAGTAGATCGTAATGCTGCCATCGTGGCACACGCCAAGCACTATTCTACTAACAGAATCTACGTGGTCTAAATTTTAGCGGTTCACTTAATCACTTCCGGTCGTAGTCAGGGAAGAATACAATCTGAAAGTCGAGTAAATTCTTCACTGAATTCAAGGACGAGCGATAAAATCAAACCTAACTTGATTTCTTTCATAAAGGAACGGTTTTCCACATGATAAGCTCACTGTTATCTAAAATTTCGACCACGGCACCAGGGGTAGAGCATTGGTTCTGATCACACACCACCTCCGACGAGGTCTGCAGTCCGACCACTACTAGTTGCGATCCCACACTGTCTTACTGCCAAGTTCTCTTTCTGTCTTTCAGCCAAGTTCTCTTTCAGCCTTTCTGCCAAGACCTCTTTTCGTCTGTCATGTCACACTCGATTTTCCGGCTGAGCAATAAAAAAAAAGAAGTATTCAAATAAACGGGGGATGGGAAAAAGAGCAAGTAGTCTTACTTTCTACACTTTAAGTGATTACATGAGTAGCATTCAACGAGTAGAAGTAGTATGAGTATCAGGAGAAATGTAGGAGAAGTAGGAGGAAGGATTTAACCACTCCCCACCCACTTTATCACAAGGAAGAAAAGGGAAGAAAGAGAGGAAGAAAAATTTGTCGCTGTTTCACCGCACGATTTAAGCGGACATCGGGAGCGACTCCAGACGAACAGCGCCGGCAGCGGCGGCGAGCGATCAAATACCAGAGAGTACAGGGTGGTGGTGGTGCTGCTGGTGCTGCTGGTGCTGCTGGTGCTGCTGGTGCTGCTGGTGCCGTTGCTATCAGTTCTCTCGATCTCTCCTGAGCGGCAGCCAACTGCTCGCGATTGCGTGACTGCAGCTGCTGCTATACAGCTGCAGCTTATTTTACTAGTACTAACGGCAATAGCACTAATTTACTAGTACTAACAGCAATAGTATTATTATACTAGTGCTAACAGCAATAACATTATTATACTAGTGCTAACGGCAATAACATTATTATACTAGTGCTAACAGCAATAACATTATTATACTAGTGCAATAGCATTATTGCACTAGTATTGTATAGCAATATCATTATTATACTAGTGCTAACAGCATTAGTATTATTGTACTAGTGCTAACAGCAATAACATTATTGTACTAGTACTAACAGCAATAGTATTATTACACTAGTGCTAACAGAAATAGCATTATTATACTAGTGCTAACAGCAATTGCACTATTTTACTAGTACTAACAGCAATAGTATTATTATACTAGTACTAACAGCAATAGTATTATTATACTAATGCTAACAGCAATAACATTATTGTACTAGTGCTATAACATGAATAACATTATTTTACTAGTGCTAACAGCAATAACATTATTGTACTAGTGCTATTACATGAATAACATTATTATACTAGTGCTAACAGCAATAACAGCCTAACTTCAGCAGCAGTTTTCAATTATTTCAGCCTGAAAACCAAGTTTGACCAATTAGCTCATATTCAATTCGAATATAGCAGACTTTACTGATACCATAACACATGTGTTGCAGTATAGGGCTTCAAGCGTCACCGTGATGGCAAACTACTATAACATATATTTAATATATAGGTATATAATATATTTATATATATTAAATATAATATAGATATATATGTATATATTAATAATATATATTTAATATATAAAATTTCTAATTTTATGAATCTGTCAATAGCGCTAACATTTTAGCGAAATTTTACGACGGTAGTTGATTGTGAGATGAAGATCACCATATATCGCATGTAATTATTCTATATACATTTGGGCGACATTGTAAGGATAGCAGTAATTCCCAGACATGATTTTTTACCCTTAACCTCGATAGGTTAGGGTAAGGGTTAAGGGCGTTAAGTGCCCATCTTTGCGTCTTAACCATAACCCTGCTGAGGTTAGTTTTTTTTGCAAGAAACAAAACAAAGGTTTTGCTTCTTTCGAAAAGTAGAAAAACTAAGATTTTTGTTCTACTTTTAATTAATAGCCTACTAAAAATGTCAACTAATCATAATTGCGATATTTTGAATTCAAACCTAACCTAAACTAACCCAACCTGACCTAACCTAACCTAACCTAACCTAACCTTACTTAGCCTAACTTTACCTAACCAAACCTAAACTGCCTAACCTAACCTTAACTAACCCACATAAACTTATGTGGTACTCTGGAAATGAACTTGTTCCTTGCTTGAACCTAACCCCAGGAAGCTGTGTGTTTCACACAACATATGTAAATAATTATGTTTTCATAGTCTTGTGCATGTTTGAGGCTGGAGATCGCCTTTCCAACACATAGTATACGTGTTGGAAAGGCGATCTCCAGCCTCAAACATGCACATCCATGACGATATAACATAAAATCTTATTAATTTCATCCCACAAGGTGTACTGTTTCATACTGTGTTCGCTAATTACCGATATGTTTCGAGAACATTTTGATCCGAGAAAATTTTTTTGGTTGGGAATCGGAATTTCGAAAAAATTATATGGTATCAAAATGATCCCCGAAGTGTGTAGAGTTCATTGGTATGATCGCCATTTTTGACAATTTCTGTAAAAAAATGACTAAAATTTTTTCGATGTGTGAAAATGTATTTAAAAACTCGTTTTCTGGCGTNTAATAAACGCGAGTATAATGCTATAGTAAGCTGGCGAGTATAATGCTATAAAATTGTCATGTAAATTAACAATTATAGCAGGGGGGTAGAAAATTGAGCTTCACTCATAAAATTAATGAAATCAAAACGATGATAATTGTCCCAAATGTGACACACTTTCTTATCTATAGCACGAGCAGTGTGCGGACGTAGCACTGATACGTCTCTAAGCTAGGCGAAACTGGGTCAGGATGACCCACATATGAGAGCAATGAGTGCATCGCTTCTTGGACAATAGCCTATAATTTCTCTCCGTGCAAAGTCTTCGTGTATGGGGAAAAAATAAATGTAATTAACAGGAGTCAAGATTTCCAAATTTAAAAAAAGGGAAAAAAGTGAGCTTTATATGGTGAAAAAATATTGACCCTTCATTCTAATAACCTTTTAACCTTTTATTTATTTTTAACCTTTTGTTCCCTGTAAAATTATTTAATGTATTATGTACTTAATTTCTTCGCTCATAATGTAAAAAAATTGTTAAATATTGAGAAATTTTTTAAAATAAATAGTTACTGAAAAATCTTTTTCATCAATTTATTGATTAATTTAAAATAACTAAATTTAAAGACTTACTATTCTGAGCCTATGAAAACTTGACTTCGAAGTTTTTATTCCAATATTTTTCGAATTGTTTTTATCTCTATCATCTGAATATTAAATTTTAAAATTTTGCATACAAACTTTTAACAAATCATGTCCAAAAATCTGATTAATCCTACTTAATTTATGTATCAATATAGCATAATTATTGTTAAATATATTTGAAATGCTTCAATTATTATATAATTAACTTCAAAACAAACTTGAAAAATCACACCCACAAACTACACGTTTCATTCAAGCAGGATTTTGAGATATATATCAATTATATAACGGATTGAGATTTTATATCAATCATAAGCTACATCGCTTTGCATAATGTATTCATTAAATAATTAATGAACAAATTTTAGTATTGAGCCCAGGCTTAACGTTATTTAATGGGATGCTTTCAGGATCACTGGTCTTTATTATTATTTATTTCAATTAGAACTGAGCAGATTTAAGAACCAAAGTCAGGGGCCATACTTTCAAAACTCGCTAAGTGAACGTAAGTCTTACGCTCAATTTTTCTTGTCTTTACTAATATTTCTCCGGTTACTCATGTCAGGCGGTAGAGGGTTAAAGGCGCGTACGTAGATTTAAATGCGGTATAAGAGGCGTATGCAGATCTAAGGGACCTAGGCAAATTTAAAGGGCACATGCAGATTTAAAGAGCAAACGTAGGTTAAAAAAGCGTACGTTGATTTCAAAGGCATAGGCTGATTTAAATGACGTGCGTAGATTTAAGGGGCGTACGTATATTTAAGAGGTGTACGCAGATTAAAGGACATATGTAGATTTAACGGATGTGCACGCAGATTAAATGACATGTGTAGATTTAAGAGGTGTACGCAGATTAAAGGACATGTGTAGATTTAAGAGGTGTACGCAGCTTAAAGGACATATGTAGATTTAAGAGGCGTACGCAGATTTAAGGACGTATGTAGATTTAACGGATATGCACAAATTTAAGGGGCCTACGCAGATTTTTGGGCTGTACGTAAATTAAAAAGCAAACGCAGATTAAAAGGGGCGTGCGTAAATTTAAGAGGTGCACGCAGATTTAAAGGGCGTACACAGATTTGAGGATCTGCGTACGCAGATTTACGCAGATTTAAGAGGCGTAAAAAATGCGTTCAGCGAACGACGAAGGAAAGATCGTCTTTAAAAACGGCTACGCACCGCTGGTTGCCATGGCAACGAGCGAGAGCGAAACCCTGAAACGGTTTCCCTTGAAACGGAAGGGAAATTGATGCACTGAAACTGCGTCCGTTGAAACGGGCACGGAACAGATGCGTTGAAACTGTTTCCTATGAAACGGACGTGGAACAGATGCGTTGAAACTTTTTCCTATGAAACGGACGTGAAACAGATGCGTTGAAACTGTTTCCTATGAAACGGACGTGGAACAGATGCGTTGAAACTGTTTCCTATGAAACGGACGTGGAACAGATGCGTTGAAACGGTTTCCTATGAAACGGACGTGAAACTGTTGCGCTGAAACTGTTTCCCTTAAAACGGATGGGAAATTGATGCACTGAAACTGCGTCCGTTGAAACGGGCACGGAACTGATGCGCTGAAACTGCTTCCATTGAAACTAAACAATAAATAGACAAGCAACAAAATTTCCGGTGAGAATAATTAAAAATGAATTCAAAAAAATATCATGAATTTTTTACATTTTCACTATTATCATGTTTTATTTCCCCGTTGATTTCTAAACATTTCGTTGAAATGAGCAGACGAAAGTTGAACTAATCGGAGCCTTACATAGATAAGGTATACACATAACTACTGGAAATTGTATAAATAATTATATATTTATAAGTAAAATAGGAATTACAGCTGTAATTATGATAATAATATTAATAGCGATAATAATAATAAAATAAACGGTATAGTATTTTTATAAGGTTAATTAAATAATTAATTATGATCGTGATTATTATAATAGGTATGAAGAACTGGAATAAATAATTTCATTATTATTATAATAGCAATGAAGAAGAGGTATGAATAATTACATTATTATAAAGCAATAATAATTAGTATAATCAGTATAACAGTTAAAATTATATGGCTGAAGCTTAATTAAGTACATGGGAGTTGAGACGATGAGTCATCAGCGGCTGCGGTGCCAGAGACGGCGGCGACCTTCGGGTGGCAATACTCGCTGAATACTCGCTGAATACTCGCTGAATACTCGCTGTTATCGCATGTAATTATTCTATATACATTTGGGCGACATTGTAAGGATAACGGTAATTCCCCGACATGATTTTTTACCCTTAACCTCGATAGGTTAAGGTAAGGGTTAAGGGCGTTGAGTGCCCTGTTTATACTCCTTAACCCTAACCCTGTTGAGGTTAGTTTTTTTAATAAACAAAACAAAGATTTTGTTTCTTTCAAAAAAGGAGAAAGAACAAAGTTTCTTTCTACTTTTAATTAATAGCAGACTAAAAATGTCCACTAATCATATTCACGGTATTTCGAATTCTAACCTATCCTAAATTAACCCTGCTGCTGGGTTAATTAACCTAACCAGGTTAATTTAATTAATTTTTAATTAATTAAATTTAGTTAATTTTTAATTTTTTTTAATTAACCATTAACCTAACCAGGCCTAACCTAACATAACCTAACCTAGCCTAACCTGACCTAACCTAACCTAATTTTAACCTATTCTAACCTAACCTAACCCAACCTATCCTAACCTAGCCTAACCTAACCTAGAATATACAAATATAGAAGAGAATATAAGGATTTGTCCATTAACTTATTCATGCTGCTAATAATAACTCGGAAAAAGTTCTTCTAGGCTAAAATTAGAGTTACGGTGACATCAGCAGTAACAGCCTGTCTCTTATACACATCTAGATGTGTATAAGAGACAGCAATATCCCTCTNAATAAACTGGCGAGTATAATGCTATAAAATTGTCATGTAAATTAACAATTATAGCAGGGGGGTAGAAAATTGAGCTTCACTCATAAAATTAATGAAATCAAAACGATGATAATTGTCCCAAATGTGACACACTTTCTTATCTATAGCACGAGCAGAGAGCGGACGTAGTACTGATACGTATTTAAGCCGGGCCAAACTGGGTCAGGATGACCCACATATGGGAGCAATGAGTGCAGCGCTTTTTGGACAATAGCCTTTAATTTCTCTCCGTGCAAAGTCTTTGTGTATAGGGAAAAAATACGTGTAATTGAAACTATTCACGATTTCAATTATCAAAAACAGGAAAAAAAGTGAGCTTTAGAGTGAAAAAATACGGACCCTTCATTCTAATAACCTTTTAACCTTTTATTTATTTTTAACCTTTTGTTCCCTGTAAAATTATTTAATGTATTATGTACTTAATTTCTTCGCTCATAATGTAAAAAAATTGTTAAATATTGAGAAATTTTTTAAAATAAATAGTTACTGAAAAATCTTTTTCATCAATTTATTGATTAATTTAAAATAACTAAATTTAAAGACTTACTATTCTGAGCCTATGAAAACTTGACTTCGAAGTTTTTATTCCAATATTTTTCGAATTGTTTTTATCTCTATCATCTGAATTTTAAATTTTAAAATTTTGCATACAAATTTTTTCCAAATCCCGTCCAAAGATCTGATTAGTCCTATTTAATTTATGTATCAATATGGCATAATTATTGTTAAATATATTTGAAATGCTTCAATTATTATATAATTAACTTCAAAACAAACTTGAAAAATCACACCCACAAACTACACGTTTCATTCAAGCAGGATTTTGAGATATATATCAATTATATAACGGATTGAGATTTTATATCAATCATAAGCTACATCGCTTTGCATAATGTATTCATTAAATAATTAATGAACAAGTTTTAGTATTGAGCCCAGGCTTAACGTTATTTAATGCGATACTTTCAGGATCACTGGGCTATATTATTATTTATTTTTAATTAGAACTGAGCAGATTTAAGAACCCAACTCAGAGTTCTAAGTAGATTAACATGTTAAGTGCCGCACAACTTACCAGTCAGCGCTGCCTTTGCCAAAACGGCCAAGGCAGCGGATAAAAAGGAACATAATTCAAATAAACTAGTTAATTTATAGGTTACGCTACGAAAATTAAATTTTCGTTTTTCCGTACATTTTAAAATTTAATGAGGTAGCACTGCCATAATAAATTTTTGTCGACAAACGGAATTCAAAAAAAACTAAATATCGGAATTTGGCCGGAAAAAAGGCAATGCAACCTACCGATGTGTTGTGCCGAACTGTTAATGAGGCAGTTTCGTACACCGCTTTACATCATCGCCATATGTTAGTGAGAGCTACGCAGAATGAAGAAAATATAGCAAGGTTCTAAGTAGTTTAATGAGACAGTTTTCATATCACTGCA